>NC_053022.1:169583869-169720368 GCF_003073215.2 Triticum urartu | reverse complement strand
GGAAAAGAAAGATGAACCTTGGAACAAGTTCAAGTGTGGAGATGATGGCATGCACAAGGGGATCCAAAACGGAGTTAAAAGTGATGATTTCAGGACTTTGAAGCCACCATAAGGAGTGCATGAAGCCTTCGACGAAATATACAAAGTGCCACTTCATTAATTTCGTCCAGAGGCTATTTTAGGTGCCGCGTCACATTATTATTGGGCCAGCCCCATGTATTTTCAAAATACTTAAGTACAGGCTGTTTTTAGAGTCCGTATGTGTGGGGAAACAAGAGTTAGGGTTGGTTTCGGACCCCTCCTCCAAGGGCCACGAAATTCCCCCCTCTTCCTCCATATAAACAACCCTTAGGGTGTCGTTTAGACTTCGGGTTTTGTTTAGATTAAAAGTTCGCCATAGCTGCAACTTCGCGTACTTCGTTTGTGTCCAATGACCAGACCAAGACGTGACCATGATTACGCCAAGCTATTTAGGTGAGACTATAGAATACTCAAGCTTTCATCTTATATTCGCAATATCCAGATTGCAATCTCAGTTTCTTGCTTGTTCTTAGTTTGCTCGCAGGAAACAGACCCTCGTGGTCAGGTTGATCGTGCTCCGGCGTGGTCAATAACCCCTCGGAAGTTGGTTTAGCGATTGCTAAGGCGCGACGTCTCGCACGTTCGTAGTCAGATCGTCAAGGTCGAATCCCATAGAAACGATAGCCACCATCTCACTGAAATATCGGGACACCTTTGCCTCTATCAAGTGGTATCAGATTTCCAGGTTGCTTGGTGAGATTTTACAGTTTTTCGTAGTTTAGATCGAGTCTGTTCTTCGTACATATAGTCCACGAAAAAGCAAAAAAAATTAGGGTTAGTTCATCCTATCCGAACCAATCTGAGCCTTTGCATAATCTTTTCTGTATTTGCTTTGTTGAATTTGCGGTTGCATCGTCGTGTCAAGTTGCTGGTCTTAGCGTCTAGTACTTTAGAGTTTCGAGTTCTGTTCACAGGTTGTCACGTCGCCGCTGCCATATACCACCACCACACCAACCTCATCGTCGCTGCCATATTCACCACCACATATTCACCACCAATCCGAGTCCATATACGCCACCACATATCCGCTGCCATCACGCCAATCCGAGTCCACCTGCAACATATATCCGCCACCAGTCTGATTTCCACCAGATTCATCGCCGCCGCCAGTCCGAGTTTCCACCAGATTCATCTCCGCCACCAGTCCGAGTCCAATAATTGTTGCATTGTTTTAGATTTCCGGATCACGCGATACTTCGAGTCGTGACAAAATAGGACTCATGAGATTCCGTGCTACCCGCAGAAGGGAAATAGTTCCAAACTCAAAAAAAATTAGACCATTTGTAGGCTTTTTCGAAAAAAATTTGTTGCGGAGCAAAAAAAGAGAGGAAAAAAGTGCAAAAAAAAGTGAACAAAAAATTCAGAGCGTGCTCCTCCCTTGTTTACGTGCAGCGCCGTGATTTTGTTAGTGTTCTAGGCTCGCGTCTCTAGCACGGTCTAGCCTAGGACCAGCAAAGTACCGTCGTTGAGCGTTTATTCAACTTTGCATCTCTGAATTGATTATTGCTGACCTTTTTTGCTACCATATTATAAGCCTTCCCAGCTCCACATACATCTACATCGTGCGTTCGACTCTCCCTGGTAATCGCTCTATCCAAGCTTTGAGAGTTTTGACTACGACGGTTGCCGATCAGCGCCTGCTGCTGGGTAAGAACTGGTAAGACTTTGAGATTTGCTTGACGGATTTGTGACATCCACCACCACCTCTTGTTAGTAGTCTGTAGGATCATATTCTTGTGTGTTTCTATTGCTGCTAACCATGGCAGGATCACAAGCCGACGAGACTGACTGGGAGAACATGACGAATAAGGAGTTGCATGATAAATTTCAGCAAATGATGAGTGGACAGGTGCAAGATGTGCTAAACAGATTTGAAGAGGCCATGGAGACGATAGATGGCACGGAGAAGACGTTCGAAACAAAGCTCGATAACAAGTTTAATGAATTGCTCGCGCGTCTTCCACCACCACCACCGGCTTCCCCTAACGCACCTCTACAACAACAACAACGTCGCTTTCCAAATCAAGTGGGACGAGCACAACACATTCCTATTGACCCTGGGCAAAATTCTGGTGCCGCTGTTGATGCTTCTGCCGCTCCTGCTGCTACTGCAGAGGTGGCGGACCATTACGAGGATGAGGTTGACTAAAATCAGAACTACATGCAACCACCAGCACCACCACCACCAGGCCATCCTCATGCATACCATCGCAACGGTAGGGCTGCACCACCACCTGAGGTACATGACCATCTTCCTAAACTAAAATTGAATATTTCACCATTTGAGGGTAGATATGTTCCTGATATATATCTTACTTGGGAGTTAGAAACTGAACAACGATTTACATGTTTACAATATCCTGAGGAGAGACGTGTTCCTGCTGCTGTTTGTGCTTTCACTAGCTTTGCATGTGTTTGGTGGTCTGAACATTGTAGATTATATCCTATTCCAGCTACTTAGGCTGCTTTGAAAACTGCTATGCATACTCGTTGGGTTCCACCATATTATCAACGTGAATTACTTCAAAAATTGCAGCGTTTACGACAAGGAAAAAATTCTATAGAAGAATATTATCAGGACTTACAAACTGGCATGATTAGATGTGGTATTGTTGAGGAGAATGAAGCTATGCTTGCACGTTTTATGGTTGGATTAAATAGGGAGATTCAGACCATTCTAGAGTATAAGGAGTATACTAATATCACTCGTTTATTCCATCTTGCTTGTAAAGCTGAACGTGAAGTGTAGGATCAACAGGCATTGGCACGAACTAACTTTTCTGCGGGTCGATCTTCGTCATGGACACCACGTGCATCCTCTAATTCCACTCCACCAGCACCTCCATCAGGTTCCACCTCCAGCCGTGATACAAGAAAGCAGGCACAACCACCACTATCTGCCAAGAGCACACCTGCCGGACCTGTGCAGAGCTCTTCTTCTTCCATAGCATCAACAGGGCACACAAGTGATATTATATGTCGTCGTTGTAAGGGAAGAGGACATTTTGCGACAGAATGCCAATCTCAGCGTGTGATGATTGCTACTGAGGATGGTGGGTATGAGTCCGCTAGTGACTATGATGAGGAGACTTTGGCACTTATTACACATGAAGAATACGGTGGAGAGGATTCTGATCATGAAAGGCAATACATGGCTGCTGAAGATGCTAATAGGTATGAATGTTTAGTTGCTCAACGTGTTTTGCGTGTGCAGGTTGCACAAGCTGAGCAAAATCAGAGGCATAATCTGTTCCTTACAAAGGGATTTGTGAAGGAACGTTATGTTCGCGTCATCATAGATGGAGGGAGCTGCAATAACTAGGCTAGCATGGAGATGGTGGAGAAGCTATCTCTCACCAAAAGACCACATCCACATCCTTACTACATCCAATGGTTCAACAACAGCGGCAAGGTTAAGGTAACACGTACTGTTCGTGTGCATTTTAGTATCTCTACATATGCTGATTATGTTGATTGTGATGTGGTACCTATGCCAGCATGTTCCTTATTACTTGGTAGACCATGGCAATTTGATAAAAATTATGTACACCATGGTAGAAACAATCAGTATACTCTTGTTCATCAGGATAAAAAAATTACTTTGCTTCCTATGACTCCTGATTCCATTTTGAAAGATGATATTAATAGAGCTAACAAGCTATGCATTCCAGCTAGCTCTGTTCGTCTTTTGTTGTTGCAGAAGGCGCATGGAGGAGGATTAATGGGACACTTTGGTGTCAAGAAGATGGAGGATATACTTGCTACACATTTCTTTTGGCCAAAGATGAGACGAGATGTTGAGCGTTTTGTTGCTTGCTGCACTACGTGTCAAAAAGCTAAGTCACGACTCAATCCTCATGGTTTAAATATGCCTTTGCCTGTACCTAGTGTTCCTTGGGAGGATATATCTATGGACTTTGTTTTAGGTTTACCTCGAACAAAGAAGGGGAGGGGTAGCATATTTGCTGTCGTGGATATGTTCTCAAATATGGCACACTTTATACCATGTCATAAAAGCGATGATGTTGTTAATGTTGCTGATTTGTTCTTTCGTGAAATTATTCGCTTGCATGGTGTGCCAAATACTATTGTTTCAGATCATGATACTAAATTTCTTAGCCACTTTTGGAGATGTTTATGGGCTAAGTTGGGGACTAAGCTGCTTTTTAGTACTACTTGTCACCCCCAAACTGATGGACAAACTGAAGTAGGCAATCGAACATTGTCTACTATGCTCAGGGCTGTTTTAAAGACTAATAAGAAAATGTGGGAAGAATGCTTGCCTCATATTGAATTTTCTTATAATCGTTCATTGCATTCTACTACTAAGATGTGCCCTTTTGAAATTGTGTATGGTTTCCTACCTCGTGCACCTATTGATTTTTTGCCTCTTCCATCTTCGGAGAAGGTTAATTTTGATGCTAAAGAACGTGTTGAATTGCTTTTAAAAATGCATGAGTTAACTAAGGAAAACATTGAGCGTATGAATGCTAAATATAAACATGCTGGAGATAAGGGTACAAAACATGTTGTGTTTGCACCTGGAGATCTTGTTTGGTTACATTTGCGTAAGGATAGATTTCCTAATTTGCGCAAATCAAAGCTAATGCCACGTGCTGATGGTCCTTTTAAGGTGTTAGAGAAAATAAATGATAATGCATATAAACTTGAGATGCCTGCAGATTTTGGGGTTATTCCCACTTTTAACATCGCAGATTTGAGGCCTTATTTGGGTGAGGACGATGAACTTTCATCGAGGACGACTTCATTTCAAGAAGGGGAGGATGATGAGGACATCAATACCATTGTTACACCCACAGCCCCTGCTGCTATACATACTGGACCAGTTACTAGAGCTCGCGCACGCCAATTGAATTATCAGGTACTTTTGTTTCTTGGTAACGATTCTAATGTTCATGAGAATATGATGCTGCCTAAATTGGATACATTTGTTTTGCTTACAAATGAAGGGCCTAGCTTGGACAAGAAAGATGAACCTTGGAGCAAGTTCAAGCATGGAGATGATGGCATGCGCAAGGGGAACAAGAACAGAGTTACAAGTGATGATTCCAGGACTCTGAAGCCACCATAATGAGTGCATGAAGCATGGGACGAAATATACAAGATGCCACTTCATAAATTTCGTCCAAAGGCTATTCTAAGTGCTGCGTCACCTTATTATTGGGCTAGGCCCATGTATTTTCGAAGTACTTCAGTATAGGCTGTTTTTAGAGTCCGTATGTGTGGGGAAACAAGAGTTTGGGTTGGTTTCGGACCCCTCCACCAAGGGCCACAAAATCCCCCCTCTCTCCTCCATATATAGAGCCCTTAGGGCATTGTTTAGACTTTGGGTTTTGTTTAGATTAAAAGTTCACCATAGCTGCAACTTCGTGTACTTCATTTGTGTTCAACGACCAGACCAAGGCGTCATAGAACTCCACTTTGATCAATAAAGTTTTCATCTTATATTCGCAATATCCCGATTGCAATCTCAGTTTCTTGCTTGTTCTTCGTTTTCTTGCAGGAAACAGACCCCCGTGGTCAGGTTGATCATGCTCTGGCGTGGTCAATAACCCTTGGAAGTTGGTTTAGCGATTGCTAAGGCGCGACGTCTGACACATTCATAGTCGGATCGTCAAGGTCGACTCCCATAGAAAATGATAGTCATCATCTCATCGAAGGGGCTGGAGTGGTGGCCTTTGTTGCTCTCGGGTTCAGAGGGGCCGGATTTCTGGGCTGGTGGCCGGATGGCCGGGCGCTCGGGAGAGGCCGGATGTCCGGGCTGTCGAGGCCAGATGTCCAGGCTGTCGACAGATGTCCGGGGCCTGTAGCTTCTGGCGGTTGTGCTCTTGTAGTGGATGACGCTCCAGGGGCTGGATGTCTGGGGTCTTGGCCGGATGTCCGGGGCCTGGGAGATGATCTTGGCTCCTTCCGTTGGTTCTCCTCATCCGTGAACTTGGGGACTTGTACATCTTCATGCGCTTCTTCGGGAGGGTCCTCCTGGTACCTGATCATGCACAACATCTCGGACTTAGGTAGTAGCCATGTCTCATGTATAGAAAGTGGAAGTTCGGAGAGGAGTGAGTTCACCTTATCTTCGATAGCCTTGGCTCGGGCTCTTGTCATTGGTCCAAGTGGTGTCGCTGGAGGTGTAGGTGCGTCCATGGGGATGATCATGGGATGCTCCGGATCAACTGTGGAGGCCATCCACGCCATGGCAGCTCGGATGCGCGCCATGGATCTCCTCTGCCTCTTCCTAGTGTGGAGTGGGAAAGGCTAGGAATTAGTGGGCGGGGCTATACTATGGCCACTAGGGCCCAGTGCAGCAGTAATAGTTTTTCCTTCTTTCCTTTTTCAGTTTCTTTAATCCTTTTCTGTTTTCTTTTTATTTCCTCTTGTTTTCTAATTCTTTCTGCTATCATTTGATTTTTTGTCAAACATGAAACTTGGCACATAAATAAGACACAATATTTTGGGTTGCACACATAGTTTCAATTTATTTTGAAAAGTTAAAACATTTTTTTATTTTGAAAAGGCTAAAATATTTGCTGCCGGACCATTTATTATTTCCTAGGAATTTATTTGTATGCCAAATGAAGTTGGTTTCAACATGACAATGATGAGGGAATTTATATAATTATTCGAACATTTTAGTTTTACTATTCGAAGAAATAATAATTCACTTGCAATTTAACTTTGATTTTGGACTAGTGGAAATTTGCATAGTAATCATGATAACATGGCCACCATTAGGGGGAGATTATTGTAGCATGATTCTCGGGGTGTTACAAATCTCCTCCACTACAAGAAATCTCATCCCGATATTTAAGAGGTGGAGTAAGGGGAAATTTCTAGTTACGAAATTCTAACGGATCTTCTTGTTCTTGGTTGCTCTTCTCGAAGAAATTGATCCCTTTCGTTGATGTCTTCAATTCCCTGTTTCAGGTCATCATGATTAAGTCGTCATCGTTTCTTTCAAATCTCCATCGTACTTACGAAAGGACAAAGGTAAGTTGACAATGACGGAATTCTACAAGGGGTAATCATGTGGGGTTATTTCATGAACGAAACACATAAGCATCTCTTAGGTTGGAACTCAAAAAATACATCAAGAGAAATAAAGCAAGGCATGAGAAGTTTTAAGAGGGTAGGCAATCATTTAATACCCAGCCGAGAGTATGAATGGGGTTCAGAGCAATGAGAATAAGTATTGCGTCTGATACCAGAATAGATCATCTCAAGGAAAGTGGCTCGTGAATTACCTACGAAGCCAAGCACAAGGAATAACTTTGGAAACATGGATGTACCAGAGAGTCAGGTTTCGATTATGTGGAACTATGGTGAGTGTGGATTAAGAATTAGGAGGAAAGTGACATCTTGCACGACCATGAAAGCAAGGCATGCCAGAGGAAAGTTTGTCAGCTATGTTGGCAACCACATCGGTACTAAGGACGGGGGACGAAGAGAACCATTTTTTCTGCTTGCAATGCGAGGCGGACCAGTAGGTAACGTTCTCATCCATCGGTGGTTGCCGAAATGTCATTAACAATATTAAGATGGTTGTACTGGCAGAGTTGTACACCCGAGGTGTTGACATAAGCAGGGAATTATCACTGCTCAGATAAGTTAGAGTACAAGAAAGGTTAAACAAAATAATGGAAAATAAAATGTGATTATCAGATTAAACATGTCAATGGAAAGGAAAATGTGTTTAAACACAAGTATTAGGAGTATATTCTTCACAAGAACAAGCAGAGAAGGATATACATGACAGGACAACAAGTAGATAACCACTTCGGTGAAGGGGTGAGGAAATTCTTGACGTTACCCATACCATGGTGTTTGGATAATTGATCAAGAAGCATATAGCAAGGCGCTCCCAATTTTCCTATAGATGTTTGTTGTACCACAGTCATGCTTAGGAGTAGCATCAACATGGTCATTAGGTAAAGGTCAGAGTTTGGAAACACAAGGATCCATCAGGATCAACTTCTAGAATAAATCTTACAACTTCCTCATGGAGGAATGGTTAACCTTGCTAAAGAAGATATTATAACAATAGGTCCTCTATCCAGGTGTGCTAGACATGACATCACCTTACTGGGTTACATAAAGACCAATGTTATAATTCTTGGAAAATGTTCCAACCATCATATCTGCCCGAGATTCAGATCTGATCGGTGTCAGGATACCGCAGACTCAGGATGTTTGAGAAGAAAAGGGTGCAACACAAATTGACTAGATGTTGTTGCAAGATTCTTGGGAAATGAACTATGGAAGCAAGTTCCGGAACATGAGCTGGATTGCAAGACACACATGATCACACTGCCCAAGACAATCATGAACACATGAAAGTCTTACAGTGAAAAGGCAACCGAGTTCCGGTTAGGAACCATCATTAAGGATATCAAAGTCCATGTTTAAGTCCATATTAGCTCTTATGAAGGAACTTATTTTCCTTGAACATATCAATCAGTGGCTTGGCGTGCTAGGAAATACCTATGGAGTGAAGGTAGCAAATCTATCAAATCATAGAATACTTCACACATGTAAGATTGATTTGGGATGATTCCAGAGGAAGTGAAACAAAACTTTCTCATATTCATGGTGGCAACTAGCATCAAATGGACAAGAACTTAGAGAAGACACTTGTTGCATCAAACATATTATTCATGAACATATACTTCATACTTATCATGAACCACAGAGAATATCGTGGTTGATGGGCTTAGCGACAATTCATCGAGATTTCCAAAAGGATGGATTTCCACAATTATGTGAACAAGGTAATAGCATTGGACATGCCAAAGTATATAATGAAGTATGTTCAAGGAGAATATCCATAATTAAACATTGATAGAAAAGTGCACTGGAAATATGGACTAAGTAGCACGATCAATGTTAGAATGGCGATTCAATAACCAATAGACTAAGAACAAAACTAGCGGCCCTTAACTTGAAAGCAATAAGGTTGATATAAGCTTTGAATTCACACGTCATAGTTCATTTGTTGGTATTCCAGTTAGAAACAACACGGGGACCAAGAAAGAATGGAGATGGCGATAAGCATCACTTGTATCAAGAATTCTTAAGAGGTGGTGAAATTCTAACCACATTTTTGACATAAAAGATGGTAATACTCCAAGGTAGAACATAATATAAGCTAGATAGCAAGGAGCTCCATAACATGAACACATTTATGGTGGAGAGAAGGTAAGGATGTTGTCGATGGCAAAACAAATTACCAAGGGACAAGGATGGTGCTTCTCATCATTAATTCGATGCACAAATTAGAAGAAGTCAAATTATTGATGATGATTATGACATTTTGTCGAGAGGGTTTGATGAACATGAAATCGGTCGGCGATGACATCTAGACAGAGGAATGGTGAAACAAAGGTTATTAGAACCACATAAAAGATGCAATCTTAGACTCAGAGTCGCCTTTCATGACCAACAATATGATGTTGAAAGCTAAGATTGTGTTCCAGGGATGAAGGACATAGGTAGCATGGTCAAGCTTTATCAAGACGATGATGATGTAGACAATCAACTAGGAATGACATGATCGAGTACAAACTCATAATTAATGATCATTACTAAGAGTTGTTGAATCGCAGTACAGACTCGATTTAGTTATTGGTGCCCTTGAGTGACTAACAACTTAGAACCCACGAAAAATTGGAATCGGTGAGAAATAATACTTGATGACGACTTATAATAAGCAACATGGTTTTGTGATATTATCAAGATACCAGAGGGTGATACTCGAAGGTAGATCATAATAGAGGTTGGGCAGGCCTATTGATCTGCAGAAGACAAGTGCTTTAACTTGTCCGAGAAATGGGATCAAAGAAGAACAATCATGGTCGAGACCACGATTGCAAAGGACCAAATCAAAATACAAGATGAATTTATAACAAGGGGATAATTATTATTACAAGAAGCTTCCATGATAAGATCTACATTGTGTCCATGGGCATGAACACAAAGTTCAAGGTCGACTCCCACTTCACCAATGCATAACCTTTCATTCAGTTCCCGCTTTCGATGAAGTTGTAGTGTTGAAATTTTATCTGGCATAACACCATTAGAGTATGACTAGTAGAAGTTCCTGGGTTCACACATATTAGGGAAGGCATTGGTTCAACCCATCGAGGCATCTTAGAAACATATACCACAAACTTCAAGAGTAAATAACACAAGATCGATAGTAGAGCATGGTTGACAAAAGCAGAGGATACAATTTACCAAAGGCATTATGTATCCTATGAAAGACTCACAAGGTTATTGACTATGAAGCACACTATCGGATAATAACCCAACAATGGTCCTAGTAGTCCACAACGAAGCTGATGTGAGCATTGGTACTCAATCAGAGGAAGAAAGAATGCAAGTGCATTGGTTTATGGAAACATATTAATAATTCGAAGCTTGAATACAAAGGAATTATGATTTCCAAATCGATGGATTGGAAGCAAAAGCTCTGATTAAAGATGGATATTTTGAATAGACTTAGAGGCACAACTGGTCAAATCTTAATTGGGTAAGAACCAGCTCATATTAGGAACGATGTCTGAGACGGAAAGATAAATTCTAAGGGTTAATTGATGATTGCGAGTATTCGTACACATGTTGAAACAATAGGATATGAATGACAATGACAAGGGGTGTCAACAAAGACTATTAGACATATGGAATTAACCATAATGTAATCAGGAAATAATTTCAAGAGTAATAGGTTGTAGAGGATTTTCAGAAGATCGAATAGTATTTTTAAGAATTTTGTAAAACACATGATCAATTAGGGATGAATGAATTCCCCAGTAAGTGTGAGGAATTATCCGTAAGGGCTTTCATGCGATAATAAACCTCAAGTCTGTAAGCTCAAAGGATTCTCGGGACAACGAAGAGTATTTCGAGGCATCTTGTAATAACAATAGCAACTGGGAATGAATGTATGAATGGAAAGTGTATGCACTCAGCCCTAAGGATATATCGATGGTAGGGAATTGCAAAGGCGATGGGCACAAGGGTCTCAAGTAAACATCGAAGAGTACCTTCAGAATCTTCTGATGAAGCTGGCGATCATCTGGAATGAAGGGGCTCTCCGGCAGGAAGTAGTTACGAGAACCTAGAGTTAGAGTTAGTAAAATATTTAACCCAAATAGAAGTGAGATCAGAATCCCAGAGTAAAGACAAGGAATAAAAGATCCTAATACCACCCCTTTGTGATGTGGGCCCGTAAGCCACACAATAATGTTAATAAAATAGTTTTTCAAGGACTAGACTCAACTTTGGGTAAGGAGTTGGAAAGGGGCTTCCTATAGGCAGTCGACTCTGATACCAACTTGTGACGCCTCCGACTTAATCGTGCACTAATCATACATGCAAATGCGCATGATCAAGATCAGAGACTCATGGGAAGATTTCGCAACACAACCGTAGACACAAATAAAAGAGTACAAACTTTGTATTACAAGCTAGGGGCCTCGAGGGCTCGAATACACAAGAGTCAGCAGTAGCACCAACAACTGAGTACAGACAAAAGATAACAAGTTTGCCTTAAGAAGGCTCAGCAAAATAATGGCATGTAGATCAAAAAGGTGCAGGCCTCCTGCCTGGGAGCCTCCTAACCACTCCCGGTCGTAAGTCTCCACGTAGTAGTAAGCTTTGACGGGGTAGTAGTAGTCATCGGCGGGATTAGTTGGCTCCTAGGCTCTGTCATCTGATTGCAGCAATTAGGTGGAGGGGAAAAGAGGTAGCTGATGTCTACTATGCAACTTTATTCTTGTAGACTCGTGTTGGGCCTCCAAGCGCAGGGTTTTGTAGGACATTAGCAATTTTCCCTCAAGGGGGTGGTCTAAGGTTTATCAATCCGTGGGAGGCGTAGGATGAAGATGGTCTCTCTCAAAAAACCCTGCAACCAAATAATAAAAAGTCTCTTGTGTCCCCAACACACCAAATACAATGGTAAACTGTATAGGTGCACTAGTTCAGCGAAGAGATGGTGATACAAGTGTAGTAATGATACTATATATTGATTTTTGTAATATGAACAATAAAAACCAGCAAGGTAGCAAGTAGCAAAAGTTAGAACAAACGGTATTGCAATGCTTAGAAATAAGGCCTAGGGTCCGTACTTTCGCTAATGCTTTCTCAAAAATGCTAATTTAATTGGATCATATAACCATCGCTCAATGTGCGATGAAGAATCACTCCGAAGTTCCAATCTAGTGGAGAACATAGGAAGAAATTGTTTGTAGGGTACAAAACCACCTCAAAGCTATTCTTTCTGATCGATCTATCCTAAAGTTTGTACTAAAATAATACCAAGCTATTCTTTCCGATCGATTTATCCAAGAGTTCGAACTAAAATAACACCATATGATACACATCAACCAACTCTAATGTCACCTAGATACTCCAATGTCACCGCGAGTATCCGTGAGTTGACTATACGATATGCATCAAACAATTTCAGATTCATAATACTCAATCCAACACAAAGAAACTCAAAGAGTGCCCCAAGATTTCTACCGGAGAAACTAATATGAGAACGTGTATCAACCCCAGATTATCCCAATGTCACCTCGGGAATCCATGAGTTGAGTGCCAAAACACACATCAAGTGAATCAATATGATACCCCATTGTCACCACGGGTAATCATAGCAAGACATACATCAAGTGTTCTCAAATCCATAAAATTATTCAATCCAATAACAACAAGATCTCAAAGGGAAAACTCAATTCATCACAAAAAGATAGAGAGGGAAAAACACCATATGATCCAACTATATTAACAAAGCTCGCGATACATCAAGACCGTGCCAACTCAAGAACACAAGAGAGAGAGAGAGAGAGAGAGGGAGAGAGAGAGATTAAACACATAGCTACTGGTACAAACACTCAGCCCCGAGGGTGAACTACTCCCTCCTCATCATGGTGGCCGCCGGGATGATGAAGATGGCATCCAATGATGATTTCCCCCTCCGGCAGGGTGACGGAACATGATCTAGATTGGTTTTTCGTGGCTACAGAGGCTTGCGGTGGCGTAACTTCTGATCTAGGGTTATTTGTAACACACACAATGTGGCTATATCTCTCACGTGTCGGGGCACGAATTAGAGGCATAGCAGCATGGTAGTTTTGTCACAAGAGGGATAATCTTCACACAATCCCATGTACTGAATAGAAAAGGGTAAAGAGTTGGCTTACAATCGCCACTGCACACAATACATGAATAATCCATACATCATCCAAAGTACAATCAAAGGTCCGACTACGGAACCAAAATAAAGACAACCCCAAATGCTAGATCCCCGATCGTCCCAACTGGGCACCCCTACCGATCATTCGAAAAAGACACAAAATAACGACTAAGATCTTCATCGATGATGAGGACATCAATACCATTGTCACACCCACAGCCCCTGCTGTTATACATACTGGACCAATTACTAAAGCTCGCGCACGCCAATTGAATTACCAGGTACTTTCGTTTCTTGGTAGTGATTCTAATGTTCATAAGAATATGATGCTGCCTAAATTGGATACATTTGTTTTGCTTACAAATGAAGGGCCTAGCTTGGACAAGAAAGATGATCCATGGAGCAAGTTCAAGCATGGAGATGATGGCATGCGCAAGGGGAACAAGAACGGAGTTACAAGTGATGATTCCAGGACTTTGAAGCCACCATAATGAGTGCATGAAGCCTTGGACAAAATATACAAGATGCCACTTCATAAAGTTCGTCCAGAGGCTATTTTAGGTGCTGCATCACCTTATTATTGGGCCAGGCCTATGTATTTTCGAAGTACTTAAGTATAGGCTATTTTTAGAGTCCGTATGTGTGGGGAAACAAGAGTTAGGGTTGGTTTCGGACCCATCCACCAAGGGCCACGAAATTCCCCCTCTCTCCTCCATATATACAGCCCTTAGGGCATCGTTTAGACTTTGGGTTTGTTTAGACTAAAAGTTTGCCATAGCTGCAACTTCGCGTACTTCATTTGTGTCCAACGACCAGACTAAGACGTCACAGAACCCACCTTGATCAATAAAGCTTTCATCTTATATTCGCAATATCCAGATTGCAATCTCAGTTTCTTGCTTGTTCTTTGTTTGCCTGCAGGAAATAGACCTTCGTGGTCAGGATGATCGTGCTCCGGCGTGGTCAATAACCTCTCCGAGTTAGTTTAGCGATTACTAAGGCGCGACGTCCTCGCACGTTCATAGTCGGATCGTCAAAGTTGACTTCCTCTAAAACGATAGCCACTATCTCATCGAAAGACGGGACACCTTTGCCTCTATCAATCGAGCTCCCACTTGAGCTCGGTAGCATCACCGGCACTGGTATCATCGGCACCTGCAACTGTTTGGAAGTATCTGTGAGTCACGAGGACTCAGCAATGTCGCACCCATGAGATCAAGACTATTTAAGCTTATGGGTAGGAAAGGGTAATGGGGTGGAGCTGCAGCAAGCGCTAAGCATATGGTGGCTAACATACACAAATAAGAGCGAGAAGAGAAGCAACGCAACGGTTGAGAAGCTAGAAGTGAGGAAGAAGTGATCCTGAAACTACTTACGTTCAAGCATAACACAAGACCGCGTTCACTTCCCGTACTCCGCCGGAAAGAGACCATCACAGCTACACACGCGGTTGATGCATTTTAATTAAGTCAAGTGTCAAGTTCTCTACAACCGAATATTAACAAATTCCCATCGGCCACATAACCGCGGGCACGGCTCTTGAAAGTTTATACCTTGCAGGGGTGTCCCAACTTTGCCCATCACAAGCTCTCACGGTCAACGAAGGATATTACTTCTCCCAGGAAGACCCGATCAGTCTCGGAATCCCGGTTACAAGACATTTCGACAATGGTAAAACAAGACTAGCAAAGCCGCCCGATGTGCCGACAATCCCGATAGGAGTCGCACGTATTTCATTCTCATGGCAACACCGGATGAGACTAGCTCCGAGTAAAACCAGCCCTCAAGTTTCCCCGAGGTAGCCCCACAGGCAGCTCGGTTCGGACCAACACTTAGAGAAGCACTGGCTCGGGTGGGTTAAAATAAATATGACCCTCGGGAGCGCGACTCCCAAGGGAAAAGGCATAGGTTGTGGTGAGGCAAATGGTAAAACCAAGGTTGGGCCTTGATGGAGGAGTTTTATTGAAAGCGAACTGTCAAGGGGTTCCCATAACACCCAACCACGTAAGGAACGTAAAATCAAGGAACATAACACGGGTATGACGGAAACTAGGGCGGCAAGAGCGGAACAAAACACCAGGCATAAGGCCGAGCCTTCCACCCTTTACCAAGTATATAGATGCATTAATTAAAAAAATAATAGATATTGTGATATCCCAAGCATAATTAATATTGGCATCTTGGCCACAAGCATAGCAAGCATCATCAAAAAGGGATATTTCAAAAGAATCAACGGGATCATAACAATCATCATAGCAATCATCCTTCGGTAAGCACTAAGGGAAATTAAACAATATATGAGTTGAAGAGTTACTCTCATTAGAAGGTGGGCACGGGTAGCTAATCCGCTCTTCCTCCTTTTTCTCTTCGCTCTCCTCCTCATCTTTTTCATCCAATGAGCTCATAGTTTCATCAATTTCTTCTTCCATAGACTCCTGGAAAATATTAGTCTCTTCTTGGACAGTGGGGTAGTCCTCAATATATGGTTCAACATAAGCATTAGAAGTATAATTATCATAGCAATATTTATGTATGTCAAAATTTTCAGATTTGTAAAGAGTAGCATCATACATTTCAATCAAAGAAGCAATTTCATAAGCACCCTTAAAAGCAACAAATTCTTCAATTTGTTGAACATCATAGTAACTATAAACACCCTTAGCATATGAAGACATGATTCCATTATCACTAAACTCACATTGATAGGGAAGGTGTTTCTTAGGGTTTTCAGAACAACAGGTAAAATCATATATTTCGCATAAATTCCAAGCATAGCATTGCAAACGATGAATTTGACCCAGTAAAATTTTCCCTTTTTCAGATATTCAGTGTTGCACATAACAAGCATGCTCATCTAAGGATTGCCCTCAACTAAGCTAGTTGGGGTTTCAACACGAGCACATAGGGATCGAAGATGATCCAAGTAATAAGCTTCAGTAGTGTGATAGATTTTGAGTGGTTCTTCAACCATTGGTTTAGTAGGTACAACTATTTTTTTGGTATTTTGTGTTTCCTACCCATAACTAAAGATAGAAATCAACTAAGAACAGCAAATAAAAATTACTTAGTGATAAAGCACACAAGCACACACGAGAATATTCACCCCACGCTATTGCTCCCCGGCAACGGCGCCAGAAAAAAGGTCTTAATAACCCACAAGTATAGGGGATCGCAACAGTTTTCGATAAGTAAGAGTGTCGAACCCAACGAGGAGCTAAAGGTAGAACAAGTATTCCCTTAAGTTTTATCGACCACCGATACAACTCTACGCACGCTTGACGTTCGCTTTACCTAGAACAAGTATGAAACTAGAAGTACTTTGTAGGTGTTGTAGGATAGGTTTGCTAGAATGTAAAGAGCACGTAAATAAAAGGTAGGGGCTGTTTAGATAAAGACACAACTAAATTAGTTTTAGTAGACAGCTTGTTGTTACGAGAAAGTTATTTGTCCCTAGGCAATTGATAACTAGACCGGTAATCATTATTGCAATTTTATATGAGGGAGAGGCATAAGCTAACATACTTCCTCTACTTGGATCATATGCACTTATGATTGGAACTCTAGCAAGCATCCGCAACTACTAAAGATCATTAAGGTAAAACCCAACCATAGCATTAAAGCATCAATTCCTTTTTATCCCATACGCAACAACCCCCTTACTCGGGTTTGTGTTTCAGTCACTCACGCAACCCACTATAAGCAAATCATGAATGTATTGCAACACCCTACAGCGGGGATCCCTCACGCTTGCGCGACACGGAGAGCACCATAGGACAGCACCAATAATAAAATATGCAATTCAAACCAATCTTGATCATCAAATAGCCAGTAGGACAAAACAGATCTACTCAAACATCATAGGATAGCCATACATCATTGGGAAATAATATATAGCGTTGAGCACCATGTTTAAGTAGAGATTATAGCGGGTAAGAGAGAGGTTACACCGCTGCATATAGGGGGGAAGAGTTGGTGATGATGACGATGAAGTTGTTGGTGAAGATTGCGGTGATGATGATGGCCCCTGGTGGCACTCCGGTGCCACCGGAAGCGAGGGGGAGAGAGCCCCCTCCTTCTTCTTCTTCCTTGACCTCCTCCCTAGATGGGAGAAGGGTTTCCCCTCTGGTCCATGGCCTCCATGGCACGGGAGGGGCGAGAGCCCCTCCAAGATTGGATATGTCTCTCTGTGTCTCTCTGTTTCTGCCTTCTCAGATTCTACCCTTTAACCGTTTCTTATATTCCCGGAGATCCGTAACTCCGATTGGGCTGAAATTTTAACATGATCTCTATCCGAATATTAGCTTTCTTGCAGCAAAAGAAGGGCATCAACCGCCTTACGGGGTGGCCACGAGGGTCAGGGGCGCGCCTGCCCCCCTAGGGCGCGTCCCCTGCCTCGTGGGCCCCTCGAGCATCGTCTCGCGTTGATTTCACTTCCCAAAATTCACATATATTCCAAAATAAATCTCCGTCAGTTTTTATCCCGTTTGGACTCCGTTTGATATGGATATTCTGCGAAACAAAAAAGCATGCAACAAACAGGAACTGGCACTGGGCACTGGATCAATATGTTAGTCCCAAAAATAGTATAAAAAGTTGCCAAAAGTATATGAAAGTTGTAGAATATTGGCATGGAAAAATAAAAAATTATAGATACGACGGAGACGTATCAACCTCATGCTCAAAGGATGCACACATCAAATACAACAAAAATGACAAATCACCATGATCTGATAAGTACCAGCAGTTAAAATTTTATAGCACTCTTGCAACAATGAAAATGGCATCATAATGTACAGTAACATGTATGCAAATGCTACTAACATGAATATCTCAATGAGGCGAACAATTCGACATATCATATGCATGATTCAGAGCACCGAGCACGGAGATACAACATGACGAAGGAGGCATAAAAATATCAGGGAAAAAGGACTTAGAGAATCGGGACGGAGCGATGCAGGATGGAGAGATCCGGATGGCGACGCGGCGTTTGGTTCGATGGATGGGTGGATCTGGTCCACCTTTTCCAGATCCACCGGAGAGGAGACTCCGGCGAGCTTGGGGACGGACGCTGGCGAGCTTCCGGATGAGGGGCGTGGGACGGCGGAGGAGGCCGGGGCGACGAGGGGCGAGGGCGGCCGGCAAGATTCGGTGCGTGCGGCGGCGAGGTGATGCAGTGGCCGGCGCTGGGCGCGGTCCGGCGGGCGGCACGCGGCGGGAGACTGGTGGCGAGGTGGTGCGGGTGAGCGGCGACGGCGGTGGCTAGTTGTAGTGGTGCGTGTGCCGGCATGCGGCGAAGGGCGGCTGAGGCGATGGCGGCAGGGATGCGGGGCTCCGGTGGCTGGAGGCGAAGGCGGCGGCGGGGGGATTGGGATCGGGCGGCGGAGACGCGGGGCTCCGTCAGGCCCGGTTCGGCCCGGTGCGGACCGGATCTGGGCAAGGCGGGCCCGTGCGGTGGTGGGCGTTGACTGGCGGCGTGGTCGGTGACGTGGCGCCAGCGGAGTAGAGGAGGGAGGCGGCGGAGGCGACGTGGCGCGACCCGATTGGTCGGAGTGACGTGTCCGGCGGACATGTCCGGCGGCGCGAGGATGAAGATGACTAGGGTTAGACCGCGAATTTTCGGGGAGGGGCACATATTTATAGGTAGATGGAGATAGGAGTGTCCAAATGAGGTGCGGCTATTGGGCCGTTTTGGAGGGGTGTTGGGCTGCAACACAAAAGAGGCTTTTGCGGTCACCCGGTTAACTGTTGGAGCATCTAACGGCCTCCAAATGGAACGAAATTTGGCAGGCGGTCTACCGGTTGTGTACCAAGGCCACTTGACAAATCTCGACCCATTCTGGGAACGTTTAACTCCCGCTCACGAAAAGAGACAAGAGAGGTGCGCCAGGTGCATGTGGGAGTGTCAGATTACGAAACGGACAATGGGTAAAATGCTCGGATGCATGAGATGAACACGTATGCCAATGCGATACACATGATGACATGATATGAAATGCATGACATGAACAAAACACAAAACGAAAGACAAAACCCAACCACGAAGGAAAATCATATCGCCTCTCTGGAAAAAGGCAAGAGTCGGAATTACAAATATGGAAAGTTGTATCCGGGGTGTTACATTATTTCTGGGGGTTTCTATATATATATATAGGATTTTTCAGCGTTGGAATCACGTGAAGATGGGCCACAAGGATCCCACAAGGTACCAGGGCGAGCCAGTCCCACATGGCGCGCCCTGGTGCCTTGTGGGGCCCTCATGGCTCTTTTGGCCCTCCCATGAAGCTTCTAGTGCCTCTTTTCTTCCAAAAAATCATCAAAAGGATTCGCTGCTTTTAGAGAACTTTGCTTTCTGCACAAAAAACAACACCTGGTAGTTCTGCTGAAAACAACTTCAGTCCAGGTTAGTTCCATTTAAATCATATAAAATTGCACCCAAACCATATAAAATTGTTGTAAGCTCGCATGAAAACTTCATAAATTATAGATACGTTGGAGACGTATCAGCATCCCCAAGCTTAATTTCTTCTCATCCTCGAGTAGGTAAATGATAAAAGAAATAATTTATGAAGTGAATGCTAGCATAGTGCATAAGTTTGATCAATGATAATTTCAATCACTTTTCCTAGCATCATAACAACAACTCTTTCTCATAAAACTCATCATGATAAAGTAGCAACTGAGAATGGAATTTTTGTTGTGGAATTCTACCTATCATATTCATCATATACTCTTTCTTTATGGCATGGATATTTGGACTTGAATGATTCAAAGGAATAGTCTCTAATTTGACATGAAGACATCAATACTCAAGCATACTAACAAGAAACCATGTCTTTCAAAATATCAACACTAAAGAAAGCTATCCCTAGCCCATTATGCTCAATCATTGATCCATTCATGAAACACACTCAAATATTAGCTACATCCAATGCACAAGTATGGCAATAGTGTTCCCTAGTTCGTGCTTTGTAAGAGAAGATGGATAATCGAAATATAAATAAAAATTGCATAAAAGTAAATAGATAGGCCTTCGCAATGGGAAGCAGAGATTTGTTGTAACATCCCAAATTTTCAATTTGGAATGTTATACATTAGATCATCATGCATATCATATTTTATTTTGTATTTTGGTTGATCCTAGAAATTCTACGCAACTCAATGACCCACAGAGAGAGTTGGGGATTTCGTAATTTTCATATTTGAGTTTTCTCAAATTTTGAGAATAGGAACATTTGATTTTATTTATTTTATCATCAATTATTTCTACTACAAAAATATGAGAGAGGGAATAAAATGACTTTCCCAAAATAAAGAAATATTGAGGATTTAATAATAAAATCAAATAAGATTTTATTTCAGAATTTTTCGGTGTTTTATTTGAATTTGGGAAAAATGTGTGCTTTTCAAAATTGCATTTAGGGCCCAAATAAATGTTCATCTTGTGCGGCTTGATTTTAGAAGCCCGTGAAAATTTATTTCGG
This sequence comes from Triticum urartu, assembly GCF_003073215.2. Classification (NCBI taxonomy): domain Eukaryota; kingdom Viridiplantae; phylum Streptophyta; class Magnoliopsida; order Poales; family Poaceae; genus Triticum; species Triticum urartu. The sequence goes on along the minus strand of NC_053022.1, from coordinate 169,699,590 downwards.
AATTTTTGGAGTCCGTTTAGTATTTCTTTTTATTTTTCTTCCGAGCGGAATATTTAAAAAAAAACGAACCGACTTCGGGCCGTACCCGAGCGGGACACCGCCCGTGGGCAGCCTTTAAATAGTGTCGCCCCGAGCCGCCCCAGCCCATCAGCCCCGCCTCGATCCGCGTGCGCCGCCGGAGCTGCCGCCGTCGCCGACAATCCCGCCGCCCGAGGTTCGTCGCGCCTCGTTTTCTGTGCCGAAAAAAAAGAGAAAAAAATTCGGCGTTCGTCGTTTTTCTTTTTCTCGGATTTAATCCGTGATTTTTCTGATCGCGATTCCTGATCCGATTTCATTTTAGTTTAACTTTTCGCTCATTTATCGGAATCAGGCGATTCAAGCGCCTAGAGTTTCGTCTCGAAACCCTCTATCCGTCTAACCAACTTAAACAAGATTTTGCTACTGTAAAAATTGCCCTAGATCCAGATTACTAGAACGAAGTTGTTTTCTTTCGCCGTTCGACTTTCGTTGCTTCGTTCGATTTGATTCTTTTTGCAAACCGGAGTTCTTAAGTTGAACCTTCTGGTTAGATCTCTTATTTGAGTTTTACATGTGCATTAGATGAGTAATTATTGTATGCTTGTTTGTCTGCGATAGAATACCCGGAGTGCGCCGCCTGTTACTTCGAATCGTTAGGTTTCGCGGATCATCAGCAAGGCAAGTAACACTTTGATCATACCTTTGCCTACTACCCAGTTTTATTGCATTAGATCAATCCTCACACATTGCATGATTAGGATGTAATTAAATTGTGGAATGGGAAGTAGATGAGGTAGTACCTATTACCTGTTTATTATCAAACCTTTGGGAGTTACTTCTACATTTGCTTATTATGCCATGCTATGCTAGTAGACGTGGATTGGGTGAGTGAAATCCATGACAGATGTGAGATTGTTAATTAATGGTTTATCTAAGGTGGCAACTTAAACACACATCTGGGTGGATTGAGGCACCTGGGTATTCCAGGACTTGCCTGTTTTCTTTTGGACCGCCACCCAGGCTCAAAGGGATCATGAGACTATTCATACTAGAAACTTCCGTGTGCAGCCACAAGCTATTATGGGCTCTAGCATAGTTGACTAAGTCGTGCGAACTCTTACAGTGGTAGACTAGCAGATGTAGGGTGTGTAGGTGGTACGGTCTACCCAATCGTAAGGTGCTAGCACTTCTGAAAGACTATGTCTCGGTCATCCGTCTTCTCAAACACCCTGTAGTGCGAGAAAACAAACGGAGGCGATCGAGTCTTGTGGGGAAAAGTGCGCAAACCTCTGCAGAGTGTAATAAACTAATCATGGTTAGCCGTGTCCCCGGTTATGGACATCTTGAGTATCTAGTACTTGGATTATCATGTGAATCTCAACATGTTACTCAAAATTAATTTTGTTGGGTTATATTTAATGATGATGTTTAATTGGGATTGAGAATGCTGTCAACCATTCTCAATGTTTATCAACCACCATGATAGTAATTAAATTTTATTCCTTTGAAGTAGGGAAAAATTGGCTTTATGCAAAACTGTAACCATAGAGCTTTCCACCAGCCAAATATGCATGTAGTATAGCTGTTTCATTCCATTACTCTCTATGTGTTAACTTGCCAGCATATTCCATGTGCTGACCCATTTCGGGCTGCAACGTTAATGTTGCAGACTTTTCAGACGACGATTAAGGAGTTTTTAGGTCGTGGTTCTATACTCGGTGATGCCGTTGGAGTTGATGGACTCACTTATCTTCCAAGCCTTCCGCTGTTATCGTTATTAGATGGCCTTAAGCCTTATTTATTGTAATAAGTTCTCTTTTGAGACACTCGATGTAATAAGTGTGTGATTGCTACTCTGCTATTAATCCTCCGAGTACTGTTCGGTGTTAGCATTACTGATCCAGGGATGACACTGGAGCATAGAGATCAGACTGTTTGAGGTCTGGTCGCTACAGAGATGGTATCAGAGCACACGCTGACTGTAGGACACGACCACTAAGAAAAAGACCTAGATCACTATTCACTCTCTTCTCTTCTGACCTCTCATCTTTTCTACTCTTTAGGATGGCGGATGCAAGGAACAAGTTCACACAACCGGATGAAGATACACCCTTTGGACGCCACTTGAAGGAAGTCACTAGATACCTGAATATAGGAGTACCAAGCTTCACCGAAACCTACAACGCCACTTTACCTGAAGAGCGCTGGATGATTCAAGTTCAAGTTCCAGGAAGGACGTTCATGCCAGTCACTGAGCCCATAGAATTTTCTTTTGATGCACCAACTTGGAATCTAGGAAAGAGCATGGCCGCTCACATCGCCATGGGACGCATTGGAGAAGTCTACCGCAAGGATCTCAAGGATACTATCTACCAGATTTGTGGGCGCTGAGATGAACACTGGGAGATGATCAGCACCAGAAAGGATAGATCAATCGCAGCTTTTATCCAGGAGTTAAAACAGCACATTCGACGACAGGAGAACCAGATGTGCGCCGACATGATAGATCTGAAGAAGGCTAAGACTAGAATCAAGGAACTGGAGGAAGAACTCAAGGCTACACGTGAAGATTATGAAGAGGAAATTGAAGTATTGGTGGAGAAGAATGACGACCTGATCAAGAAGATTGGAATATTTATGGGAGACCTTGCGCCAGTAGATGAAGACGAAGAACCCCAGGAAATTAGCCCGGAAGACTACATCATCATCGACGGCACCGACTCGGAAGCAGATAGTAGCGATGATGACTATGTTGATGAAGCTGGAGCAGATATCATGGAGTCAACGACCGTAGAATATTTCTATTAGACCACCTCATCAGTAGTAGTAGTCCACCATGTAAATATAGTAGTCCGAGCACTTTTGCGATAGATGGATCGATTGTATGCCCTTGTTTGATTGATTGAAGTGAATTGTTTGTTTTGCCTCATGTGCATATGGGTAGTGTTTTCTCTTTAGACCCCCTCTATTCTTATATCTCATCTTTTCTAAACCCTTAGATGCCTCCAAGACGTGACCTCGGATTTGCCTTTCCACCAGAGCTCACCCAGTTGATCCAGCAACAGAACACATTGATGCAGTTGCTAGTCCAGAATCAGAATCAGGGGAACAACAACAACCCACCACCACCACCACCTGTTGACCACTTAGCCCGTTTTCTTAGGCTGAATCCGCCGGTGTTTTCCAGTAGCACCGAGCCGATAGTAGCAGATGATTGGCTCCGCAAGACAGCTAGGGAGTTGACCACAGCAGGATGCACAGATGCGGAGAAGGTGAAGTTTGGCGCACATCAGCTAGAAGGACCCGCATCATCATGGTGGGAGAATTTCACAGCCACTTTCCTAGTTGACACTATCACATGGGACCAGTTTCAGCAGGCTTTTCATACTGCACACGTTTCAGCAGGAGCTATGGCCATGAAGAAGCGTGAGTTTCGTAACTTGCGCCAAGGAGGAAGGACAGTTGGCCAGTATGTGGAGGAATTTAGTAAGTTAGCACGTTATGCCCCAGATGACGTCGCTACGGATGCAGCTAAGCAGGAGAAGTTTCTGGAAGGACTGAATAATGAGTTGAGCATGCAGTTGATGGTAGCAACCTTCAACAACTACCAGGAGTTGGTAGATCGTGTCTTATGATTGAAGGGAAGTAGCAGCAAATTGAGAATCGCAAGAGGAAGTATGGACAAGGAAAGTACAATTCAGGAGCTCAGCAGAAGCCACGTTTTACCCCTAGACCGGGAGGACATTTTCAGCATACCCATGGAGGAGGTAGCTCGCACAACCACAATGGCACCAAGAATGGTAATGGCAATGGAGGAAGCAACGGCCAGAACCGCACCAACCCCTCAACCCCAGCCAAGAAGGACTTGAGCCAAGTCACTTGCTTTAGGTGTTCGAAGATCGGACATTATGCCAATGAATGTCCTGAAGGCCAAAATGGCAATGGAAGTTCTGGGAAGAAGCCGAACCCTTTTAACAGGGGACAGGTGAACCACGTTAGCATGGAGGAGGTTGAAGCTGAGCCCGATGCAGTAATAGGTAAGTTTTTGGTTAAGTCATTTACTGCACTCGTTCTTTTTGATACTGGTGCATCGCATTTATACATCTCAAGGGGATTTGTGGATAAGTATAACCTACCAACCCAAGCCCTTAGGTCACCCATGTTAGTAACCTCGCCCGAAGCAGAGTATGTGGCTAGTCTATGGTGTGATCGGTTACCATTAAGGATTGGTAACTATGTTTTTCCCTTAGACCTAATAGTATTGGAATCTCAAGGATTGGATGTGATATTAGGCATGGATTGGTTATCAAAGTATGAAGGGAATATTGAATGTGCTAGTAAGTCAATTTTGCTTACCACCCCAGAAGGGAGAAGGATCAAGTATGTATCCCGGCATGTGCCAATGAGGACTCAAGTAAATTGCCTAACAGGAGTTGTGCAGGAGGAAGTACCAGTGGTAAGGGATTTCCCTGATGTATTTCCAAAGGAGTTGCCAGGCATGCCACCGGATAGAGATATTGAGTTTTTGATTGAGCTATTGCCAGGCACAGGTCCAATATCAAAGAGACCATATAGGATGCCAGCAAAGGATTTGGTGGAAATTAAGAAGCAGATTAAAGAGTTACTGGATAAGGGATATATTCGCCCAAGTTCTTTGCCTTGGGGATCGCCAGTACTTCTAGTGGAGAAGAAGGATGGATCATTAAGGATGGTTGTTGATTATCGAGGATTGAATGAAGTAACGATCAAGAACAAGCACCCACTACAAATGATCAACGATCTGTTTGATCGATTGCAAGGAGCAAAGGTATTTTCGAAGATCGATCTGCGATCAGGATACCACCAGTTGAAGATTTGAGAACAGGATATTCCGAAGACAGCTTTTACCACCAGGTATGGGCTGTATGAGTATACCGTTATGTCATTTGGTCTGACTAACGCACCTGCCTATTTTATGAACATAATGAACAAAGTGTTTATGGAGTTTTTGGATAAGTTCTTCGTAGTGTTCATTGATGATATCCTGGTTTATTCGAAGAATGAAGAGGAACATAAGGAGCATTTGTGTTTGGTACTTGGAAAGCTCAGAGAACATCAATTATATGCCAAGTTCAGCAAATGTGAGTTTTGGTTGAAGGAAGTAGGATTCCTCGGACATGTTATATCTAGAGAAGGTATAGCAGTAGATCCCGCTAAAGTTGAAACCGTGACCAAGTGGGAAGCCCCAACAACAGTTGGAGAGATCCGGAGTTTTCTTGGACTCACAGGATACTACCGGAGATTTATTGAGAATTTCTCAAAGATTGCGAAGCCTATGACTGATTTGTTAAAGAAAGATACCAAGTTCATATGGACAGAGGAATGTGAGGCTAGTTTCCAGGAGTTGAAGAAACGTTTGGTTACCTCACCAGTATTGATCTTGCCAGACCAGACCAAGGATTATGAGGTGTATTGCGACGCTTCACGTCGAGGACTTGGAGCAGTGCTTATGCAGGAAGGGAGAGTTGTTTCATATGCCTCAAGACAACTGAAGCCTCATGAGTTGAATTATGCCACGCAAGATTTGGAGTTAGCAGCCGTAGTGCATGCTTTGAAGACATGGAGACATTTCCTCATTGGAAACCATTGTGAGGTGTACACGGATCATAAGAGTTTGAAGTACATTTTCACACAGAAGGAGTTAAACCTTAGACAAAGGAGATGGTTGGAGCTTATCAAGGATTATGATATGAGATTGCATTACCACCCCGGAAAGGCTAATGTAGTAGCTGACGCATTAAGCCGTAAGAGCCATGTCAATACGTTAATGACGGGAGAAATACCAAGGGAGTTAGCAGATAATCTTCGTGAACTATGTTTGGAAATAGTTCCGAGAGGCTATGTAGCAGCATTGGAGATTCAGTCAACCTTGATGGATAAAATCAGGGAAGCTCAGAAAGCTAACAAAGAGATTGCCGCTATAAAGGAGAAACTGAGCAAAGGAAAAGCTAAAAGATTTCGTGAGGATGAGCACGACACCCTATGGTTTGAAGACCGCATTTATGTTCCCAATGACCCGGAGATCAGGAAGTTGATTTTGCAAGAGGCACACGACTCACCATATTCAATTCACCCAGGAAATACCAAGATGTATTTGGATTTGAAGGATATTTTCTGGTGGACCGGAATGAAGAAGGATATTGCGGAGTATGTAGCAGTTTGTGATGCATGTCAGAGAGTAAAGGCAGAGCATCAGAAGCCAGCAGGATTGTTACAACCACTGCCGATACCCGAATGGAAGTGGGATAGGCTAGGCATGGATTTTATCACGGGATTGCCCAGGACTCGTTCAGGCTATGACTCGATTTGGGTTGTAGTCGATCGATTGACGAAAGTAGCTCATTTCATCCCAGTAAAGACCACTTACACCAGTGCTAAGTTGGCAAAGATATACATGACCAGCATTGTATGTCTGCATGGAGTTCCAAGGAGTATCGTATCGGATAGAGGAACCCAGTTTACCTCAAAGTTCTGGAAGGAGTTGCACGAAACTTTGGGAACCAGGCTAGAATTCAGTACAGCTTTTCATCCACAAACAGATGGATAGACCGAGAGAGTCAATCAGATTTTGGAGGATATGCTGAGAGCTTGTGCGCTAGATTACGGATCTAGTTGGGACGATAATTTGCCATATGCAGAGTTCTCTTACAACAACAGTTACCAAACCAGTTTAAAGATGGCCCCTTTCGAAGCCTTGTACGGAAGGAGGTGCAGGACACCGCTGTCGTGGGACGAAGTTGGAGACCGCCAGTTGTTTGGTCCTGACCTGATTAAAGAGTCTGAACAGAAGGTGAAGTTGATTCGCGATAGGTTCAAGGTAGCCCAGTCCAGACAGAAGAGTTATGCAGATTCTAAACGACAGGAGACAGTTTACGAAGTTGGAGATAGAGCTTATCTATCCTTACGCGAATGTAACCAAACAAGATCTCCAGGTGCAAACACAACATGTTTTCAACCCTTATCTCCAGCAAGTTTATATTTAGCATTCATATGCTCAACGTTTTCCTTAGTTAACTCATGCATTTTTAAAATAAATTCAGCACGTTCTTTAGCATCAAAATTAACCTTCTCTGAAGATGGAAGAGGCAACAAATCAATAGGTGCACGAGGTAGGAAACCATACACAATTTCAAAAGGGCACATCTTAGTAGTAGAATGCAATGAACGATTATAAGAAAATTCAATCTGAGGCAAGCATTCTTCCCACATTTTCTTGTTATTCTTCAAAACAGCCCTAAGCATAGTAGACAATGTTCTATTGACTACTTAAGTTTGTCCATCAGTTTGGGGGTGACAAGTAGTACTAAAAAGCAGCTTAGTCCCCAACTTAGCCCATAAACATCTCCAAAAGTGGCTAAGAAATTTAGTATCATGATATGAAACAATAGTATTTGGCACACCATGCAAGCGAATAATTTCACGAAAGAACAAATCAGCAACATTAACAACATCATCGCTTTTATGACATGGTATAAAGTGTGCCATAGTTGAGAACATATCCATGACAGCAAATATGCTACCCCTCCCCTTCTTTGTTCGAGGTAAACCTAAAACAAAGTCCATAGATATATCCTCCCAAGGAACACTAGGTACAGGCAAAGACATATTTAAACCATGAGGATTGAGTCGTGACTTAGCTTTTTGACACGTAGTGCAGCAAGCAACAAAATGCTCAACATCCCGTCTCATCTTTGGCCAAAAGAAATGTGTAGCAAGTATATCCTCCGTCTTCTTGACGCCAAAGTGTCCCATTAATCCTCCTCCATGCGCCTCCTGCAACAACAAAAGACGAACGGAGCTAGCTGGAATGCATAGCTTGTTAGCACGAAACACAAATCCATCGTTTAGAACGAACTTGTTCCAAGTTCTCCCTTCCTTACAATTCTGCAATACATCTTTAAATTCAGCATCATGAACATATTGATCTTTGATGGTCTCCAAACCAAATATTTTAAAGTCAAGTTGTGAAAGCATAGTATAACGACGAGACAAGGCATCAGCAATAACATTTTCTTTACCCTTCTTGTGTTTAATGACATAAGAGAAAGTCTCAATGAATTCAACCCATTTATCATGTCTACGGTTCAGTTTTGCTTGACTTTTAATGTGTTTCAAAGATTCATGATCAGAATGTATAACAAATTCCTTGGGCCATAAATAATGTTGCCATGTTTCTAAGGTCCGAATAAGAGCATATAATTCTTTATCATAAGTAGAATAGTTCAGACTAGGCCCACTCAATTTTTCAGAAAAGTATGCAACAGGTTTTCCATCTTGTAATAACACACCTCCTAATCCAATTCCACTAGCATCACATTCAAGCTCAAAAGTCTTATTGAAATTAGGAAGTTGGAGTAAAGGAGCATGTGTCAACTTATCTTTCAATACCGTGAAGGCTTCTTCCTGTGCAGTACCCCAAACAAAAGGCACATCCTTCTTTGTAAGCTCGTTGAGAGGTGCAGCAATGGTGTTGAAATCTCTCACAAAACGCCTATAGAAACCAGCGAGGCCAAGGAAACTCCTCACTTGTGTGACCGTTTTGGGCTGCGGCCAACTCTCAATAGCTTCAATCTTGGCTTTATCAACTTCAATTCCCTGTGCAGTAACAACATAGCCAAGAAAAGATACTCGGTCGGTGCAAAAGGTGCACTTTCCAAGGTTACCAAACAAACGTGCATCACGTAGAGCAATAAAAATAGCACGTAAATGTTCCAAATGTTCCTCCAAAGATTGGCTATAAATCAATATGTCATCAAAGTAAACTACCACAAATCGTCCAATGAAAGCACGTAAAACTTCGTTCATTAACCTCATGAAAGTACTAGGTGCATTAGTTAACCCAAAAGCCATGACTAACCACTCATATAATCCAAACTTAGTTTTAAATGCTGTTTTCCATTCATCTCCCAATTTCATACGAATTTGATGGTATCCACTACGCAAATCAACTTTGGAGAATATTGTAGAGCCACTCAATTCATCAAGCATATCATCTAGCCTAGGAATAGGATGACGATAACGACTAGTAATATTATTAATGCCTCTACAATCAACGCACATACGCGACGTACCATCCTTTTTCGGCACTAAAATGATAGGAACAACACAAGGACTAAGGGATTCACGTATATAACCTTTGTCGAGCAGTTCCTGTACTTGACGCATAATCTCCTTCGTCTCCTCTGGATTGGTATGGTATGGTGCACGGTTGGGTAATGATGCACCAGGAATTAAGTCAATTTGATGCTCAATCTCTCGAATAGGTGGTAATCCCGGTGGCACGTCTTGTGGAAAGACGTCAGCGAACTCCTGCAAAATGTTAGTGATAGCAGGAGGCAAAGAGGAAGGCACGTCCTCGAATGAAAATAATGCCTCTTTGCACACAAAAGCATAACAAACAGATTTGCTAAAATCTAGATCATGAATATCAGATTTGGTGGCAAGTAAACATGCACTTTTCAATTTAATTTCAGAAGCAACACTAGATTGTTTATTATTATTAGGCTGCATTTGTTGCTCAAATTCTTTTGCCACAATCTGATTTTCACTCTTATTTTTCTCCTGTTTTGCTTTATTAGCTCTATTAATATCATCTTTCAAAATGGAATCAGGAGTCATAGGAAGCAAAGTAATATTTTTATCCTTATGAACAAGAGTATACTGATTGTTTCTACCATGGTGTACAGAATTTTTATCAAATTGCCATGGTCTACAAAGTAATAAGGAACATGCTTGCATAGGTACCACATCACAATCAACATAATCAGCATATGTAGAGATACTAAAATGCACACGAACAATACATGTTACCTTAACCTTGCCGCTGTTGTTGAACCATTGGATGTAGTAAGGATGTGGATGTGGTCTTGTGGTGAGAGATAGCTTCTCTACCATCTCCATGCTAGCCAAGTTATTGCAGCTCCCTCCATCTATGATGACGCGAACAGAACGTTCCTTCACAACTCCCTTTGTATGGAACAAATTATGCCTCTGATTTTGCTCAGCTTGTGTAACCTGCACACTCAAAACACGTTGAGCAACTAAACATTCATACCTGTCAGCATCTTCAACAGCCATGTATTGCGTCTCATGATCAAAATCATCTCCACCGTGTTCTTCATGTGTAACAAGAGCCAAAGTCTCCTCATCATAGTCACTAGCGGACTCATACCCACCATCCTCAGTAGCAATCATCACACGCTGAGATTGGCATTCTCTCGCAAAATGTCCTCTTCCCTTACAATGACGAAAAATAATATCACTTGTGTGCCCTGTTGATGCCATGGAAGAAGAAGAGCTCTGCGCAGGTCCAGCAGGTGTGCTCTTGGCAGATAGTGGTGGTTGTGCCTGCTTTCTTGTATCACGGCTGGAGGTGGCACCTGATGGAGGTGCTGGTGGAGTGGAAGTAGAGGATGCATGTGGTGTCCATGATGAAGATCGACCTGCAGAAAATTTAGTTCGCGCCAATGCCTATCGATCCTGCACTTCACGTTCAGCTTTACAAGCAAGATGGAATAAACGAGTGATATTATTATACTCCTTATACTCTAGGATGGTCTGAATCTCTCTATTTAATCCACCCATAAAACGTGCAAGCATAGCTTCATTCTCCTCAACAATACCACATCTAATCATGCGAGTTTGTAATTCCTGATAATATTCTTCTACAGAATTTTTTCCTTGTCTTAAATGCTGCAATTTTTGAAGTAATTCACGTTGATAATATGGTGGAACCCAACGAGTACGCATAGCAGTTTTCAAAGCAGCCCAGGTAGCAGGAATAGGATATAATCTACAATGCTCAGACCACCAAACACATGCAAAACTAGTGAACGCACAAACAGCAGCAGGAACACGTCTCTCCTCGGGATATTGTAAACATGTAAATCGTTGTTCAGTTTCTAACTCCCAATTGTAAGATATATATCAGGAACATATCTACCCTCAAATGGTGGAATATTCAATTTTAGTTTAGGGAGATGGTCATGATCTCGTACCTGAGGGTGAGCCCTACCATTGCCATTATTTGCATGTGGACGACCTGGTGGTGCTGTGCTGGTGGTGGCACGTAGTTCTGATTTTGATCAACCTCATCCTCGTAATAGCCGACAAAATCATCCTCCTCCGCATCAGCAGCAGGAGCCACAGAAGTATCAACAGCAGCACCAACAGTTTGGCCACGTGCAAGAGGGAGACGGCTCGCTCGGCGGAGGGCTATTTCACGATGTGTAGGTAGTCGTTGTTGTTGTTGTTGTTGTTGTTGTAGAGGTGCGTTAGGTGCAGCCGGTGGTGGTGGTGGAAGACGCGCGAGCAATTCATTAAACCTGTTATCGAGCTTTGTTTCGAACGTCTTCTCCATGCCATCTATCTTCTCCATGGCCTCTTCAAATCTGTTTAGCACATCTTGCACCTGTCCACTCATCATTTGCTGAAATTTATCATGCAACTCCTTATTCATCATGTTCTCCCAGTCAGTCTCGTCGGCTTGTGATCCTACCATGGTTAGCAACAATAGAAACACACAAGAATATGATCCTACACAATACTAACAAGAGGTGGTGGTGTCACAAATCCGTCAAACCAATCTCAAATTCTTACCAGTTCTTACCCAGCAGCAGGCGGTGATCGTCAACCGTCATAGTCAAAACTTTCAAAGCTTGGATAGAGCGATTACCAGGGAGAGTCAAACGCACGACGTAGATGTATGTGGAGCTGGGAAGGCTTATAATATGGTAGCAAAAAGGGTCAGCAATAATCAATTCAGAGATGCAAAATTGAATAAACGCTCAACGACGGTACTGTGCTGGTCCTAGGCTAGACCGTGCTAGAGACGCGAGCCTAGAACACTAACAAAATCACGGCGGTGCACGTAAACAATGGGCACACTCTGAATTTTTTTTCTCTTTTTTTTCACTTTTTTTGCACTTTTTTCCTCTTTTTTTTCTCTGCAACAAATTTTTTTCGAAAAAGTCTACAAATGGTCTAAATTTTTTTGAGTTTGGAACTATTTTTCTTCTGCGGGTAGCACGGAATCTCAGGAGTCCTACTCTCTCACGACTCGGAGTATGGCGTGATCTAGAACTCGAAAACAAAGCAACAATCTGGTGGAACTCGGACTGTGGTGCTATATCTGGACTCGGATTGGTGGTGGTATATGGCGATGGTATATCTGGACTCGGATTGGTGGTGGTATATGGCGATGGTATATCTGGACTCGGATTGGTGGTGGTATATGGCGATGGTATATGTGGACTCGGATTGGTGGTTGTATATGGCAGCGGCAATGTATATGGTGGGGTGGTGGTATATGGTAATGATGAATGACGATGGGCGGCGGCGGCGTGACAACCTGTTGAACAGAACTCGAAACTCTGAAGGACTAGCACTAAGACCAGCAACTTGACACGACGATGCAACCGCATATTCAACAAAGCAAATACAGAAACGATTATGCAAAGGCTCAGATTGGTTCGGATAGGACGAACTACCCCTAATTTTTTTGGCTTTTTCGTGGACTGTAGGTATGAAGAACAGACTCGATCTAATCTACGAAAAACTGTAAAATCTCACCGAGCAACCTGAAAATCTGATACCACTTGATAGAGGCAAAGGTGTCCGATGTTTCGATGAGATGGTGGCTATCGTTTTCTGTGGGAGTCGACCTTGACGATCCGACTACGAACGTGCGAGACGTCGCGCCTTACAATCGCTAAACCAACTTCCGAGGGGTTATTGACCACGCCGGAGCACGATCAACCTGACCACGAGGGCCTGTTTCCTGCGAGCAAACGAAGAACAAGCAAGAAACTGAGATTGCAATCTGGATATTGCGAATATAAGATGAAAGCTTTATTGATCAAGGTGGGGTTCTGTGACGTCTTGGTCTGGTCGTTGGACACAAACGAAGTACGCGAAGTTGCAGCTATGGCGAACTTTTAATCTAAACAAAACCCAAAGTCTAAACGACGCCCTAAGGGCTGTATATATGGAGGAAGAGAGGGGAATTTCGTGGCCCTTGAGGGTGGGGTCCGAAACCAACCCTAACTCTTGTTTCCCCACACATACGGACTCTAAAAAAGCCTATACTTAAGTATTTCGAAATACATGGGCCTGGCCCAATAATAAGGTGACGCAGCACCTAAAATAGCCTCTGGACGAAATTTATGAAGTGGCATCTTGTATATTTCGTCCCATGCTTCATGCACTCATTATGGTGGCTTCAGAGTCCTGGAATCATCACTTGTAACTCCGTTCTTGTTCCCCTTGCGCATGCCATCATCTCCATGCTTGAACTTGCTCCAAGGTTCATCTTTCTTGTCCAAGCTAGGCCCTTCATTTGTAAGCAAAACAAATGTATCCAATTTAGGCAGCATCATATTCTCATGAACATTAGAATCGTTACCAAGAAACGAAAGTACCTGATAATTCAATTGGTGTGCGCGAGCTCTAGTAATCGGTCCAGTGTGTATAGCAGCAGGGGCTGTGGGTGTAACAATAGTATTGATGTCCTCATCACCATGGCTAGTGTTGTCGCTTGAACTATGTCGGTATTTCCCCAAAGAGGAAGGGATGATGCAGCACAGCTACAGTAGGTATTTCCCTCAGTTATGAAACCAAGGTATCAGTCCAGTAGGAGAACCCAGCAACACTATGTAAACGGTACATGCACACAAAGAGCAAATACTTGCAACCCGACGCGTAAGATGGGTTGTCAATCCTTCCATGGTAAAAAGATAGATTTGTTTGTGAAAGATTGGATAAATAGATCTCGATAAAACGCGAAATAAAATAAGTAAGAAAAAATGCAGCATGATATTTTTTTGGTTTTTTGAATAATAGATCTGAAAATAAAAGTGGAAAATAGTAGATCATAAAGCAAATATGATAAAAAGTATACCCGGGGGCCGTAGATTTCACTAGTGGCTTCTCTCAATTGAAAAATTACTATTGGGCAATTGATAAAACCTCAAATAATTATGACGATATCCAGACAATGATCAATATATAGGCATCACGTCCAACATTAGTAGACCGACTCCTGCCTGCATCGACTATTATTACACCACACATCGACCGCCATCCAGCATGCATCTAGCGTATTAAGTTCATGGAGAAACGGAGTAATGCAATAAGAACGATGACATGATGTAGACGAGATATATTCATGTAGGAATAGCCCCCTCTTGTTATCTTTAATAGCAACGATACATACGTGTCTTGCTGCCCCCTTCTGTCACTGGAAAAGAACACCACACGATTGAACCCATCACAAAGAACCTCTTCCCATGGCAAGAAAAACCGATCTAGTTGGCCTAACTAAACCAAAGATTTGAAGAAGAAGTACGAGGCTATAAATAATCATGCATATAAGAGATCAAAAGAAGACTCAAATAACTTTCATGGATATATAGGTATGATCATAAACTCAAAATTCATCATATGCCAGCAAACACACCGCAAAAAAGAGTTACATCAAATAGATCTCCAAGAGACCATTGTATTGAGAATCAAAAGAGAGAGAAGAAGCCATCTAGCTACTACCTACGGACCCGTAGGTCTATGATGAACTACTCACACATCATCAGAGAGGCACCAATAAGGATGATGAACCCCTCTGTGATGGTGTTTAGATTGAATCTCGTGGTTCTGGAACTTGCGGCGGCTGGAATTGTGTTTCGTCGACTCTCCTAGGGTTTTTAGAATATTTGGGGATTTATACGGCTAAGAGTCGGTGCGGGAAGCCACCGAGGTGGGCACAACCCACCTGGGCGCGCCCTGGTGGGTTGTGCTCCCCTCGGAGCCCCACCCTGGTACTTCTTTGGCCCATCAGGTGTCTTTTGGCCCAGAAAAATCTCCAAAAAGTTATCGCTGCATTTGGACTCCGTTTGGTATTGATTTTCTACGGAGTAAAGAAAAGCAAAAAACAGCAACTGGCACTGGGCACTATGTCAATAGGTTAGTCCCAAAAAATGATAGAAAGTTTCTATAAAATGATTGTAACACATCCATGAATGGTAATATAACAGCATGGAACAATTAATAATTATAGATACATTGGGCACGTATCAGCAACCCCAAGCTTAATTCCTGCTCGTCCTCCAGTAGGTCAATGATAAAAATAGAATTTTTGATGTGGAATGCTGCCTAACATGGTCATCACATATTCTTTTCTTTTGTAGCATGGACACTAGGACTATTATATGATTCAAAGCAATAGTCTAGTTTTGTCAAGAAGATTTAAATACTCAAGCATATCAACAAGCAATCATGTCTTTCAAAATATCAGCATTAAAGCAAGTTATCCCTAGCCCATCATGCTCAATCATTGATCCATTCATGAAACACACTCGCATATTAGCTACATCCAATGCTCAAGTACGATCATAGTGCCCCTTAGTTGGTGCTTTATAAGAGAAGATGGAGACTCAAATAAAAATAAAAATTGCATAAAGTAAATAGAAAGGCCCTTCGCAGAGGAAAGTAGGGATTTGTAGAGGTGTGAGAGCTCAAAGCTTAAATTGAGACATAAAACAAATTTGAGAGGCATACTTTTCCTGTCAATGAAAACGACTAAGTAATTCCCAACACTATCCATGCTAGATATATCATAGGCAGTTCCCAAATAGAAAATAAAGTTTATTCCTTTTCCACCATACTTTGACATTCCGCGACTAGCCGTATCCACGTGTGTCGTCCATACCAACACTTTCCAAGGAATCTATTATTTGACAACATAAAGTAAAAAAAATCATTTCAGCACTGGACATCCCTATTACTGCCGTACTCTTGTGCAATGACAAGTGAATAAACAGTCATCTTGAGAATAACCCATCTAGCATGGAAAATATTGGCCACCCCTTGCCGCTTCATGAGCGGTATGAGCACACAAAAAGGAAAATTTATTTTGAAATTTTTAGAGATGGCACATACAAATTTCCTTAGAACGGCACGGGAATACCGCATATAGGTAGGTATTGTTGACTCTTATGGAGAAACTGGGTTTAAGGAATTTGGATGCACAAGTAGTATTTCTACTTAGTACAAGTGGAGGCTAGCAAATAGATTGAGAGGCAACCAACCAAGAAACGAAAAATCACATAAGAGAGCATTAAGCATAACCAACACCGAATAATGCACCACAAGTAGGATGTAATTTCAATGCATAACTATTGACTTTCGTGCTTGCATAGGGAATCACAAACCTTAACACTAATATTCTTACTAAAGCATAATTACTCACCAACATGCTTACATATCACTACCATCATATCTCAAAACTATTACAAAGAATCAAGTTTATTTTGTCCAATGATCTTCATGATTTTTTATTATATCCCTCTTGAATATCTATCACTTTGGGACTAATTTCATATGTTGCTTTTTGATAAGCTCAAACAAATCTAAGTGAAGAACACGAGCATACACATTTTCTTCTCTCAAAATAATATAACTGAAGCATGAGAGGATTTCTTCAAAAAATTACTAACTCTCAAATAAATCTAAGTGAAGCATGAGAGCATTTCTTCAAAAATATTAAAGCACACCATGCTCAAAAACATATAAGTGAAGCACTAGAGCAATTCCATAACTCAAAACATATTTAAGTGAAGCATAGAGAGCAATTTTAACAAATCATACCATAATTTTGGCTCTCTCAAATAGGTGCGTCCAGCAAGGATATATGACACAAACTAAAAAGCAAAACAATCAAAGACTCATATAATACAAGACGCTCCAAGCAAAACTCATGATATTAGATGAATAAAAATATAGCTCCAAGTAAAATACCGATGGTCGTTAGAAGAAAGAGGGGATGCCTTCCAAGGCATCTCCAATCTTAGTTGCTTGTTTCTCTTTGGATAATAACTTGGGGTGACATGGGGAATCCCCAAGCTTAGGATCTTCTTACTGCTAATTCCTCCGTCCATCGTGATCTCACCCAAAAATTGAAAACTTCAATCACACAAAACTCAACAAAACCTTCATGAGATCCGTTAGTATAAGAAAGCAAATCACCACTCTAAGTATTGTTGCAAACCCATTCATATTTTATTTTTGCATTATATATAATGTACTCCAACTTTACCATGGCTCATACCCCCTAACACAAACCATATATTCATCAAAATAAGCACACAATGCAAAGAAAATAGAATATGTCAAAAACAGAACAGTCTGTAGCAATCTGAAAACTTCGTATGCTTATGTAACTCCAAAAATTCTAACAAATTAGGGCAACGTAGGAAATTTGTATATCAATCTTTTGTAGAAAAATAAGGATTTTATCACGCTTCTGTGATTTTAAACAATTCTGTTACTAGTGCACAAAGTTTCTGTTTTTCAACAAGATCAAATCAAGTATCACCAAACATTATCCCAAAGGCTTTACTTGGCACAAACACTAATTAAAACATAAAAAACACAATCAGAATTGTGTAAACACTCAAGAACATAAAGAAAAAAGCAAAAACAAAATTTATTTATTGGGTTGCCTCCCAACAAGCGCTATCGTTTTATGCCCCTAGCTAGGCATAATGTATAGATTCAAGTATTATCATCTTTGGTTCTAGATCCATAGGATGCCTTCATGATTGGTTCATATGATGGCCTAATTCTTGTTCTAGGGAAGTGTTCCACACCCTTCCTTATTGGAAATTGAAGTTTAATATTGCCTTCTTTCATATCAATCACAGCACCTATAGTGCGTAAAAACGGTCTTGCAAGTATAATTGGACAAGACAGATTGCAATAAATATCAAGAACAATAAAATATATGGGCACATAATTCCTATTTGCAAGAATAAGAACATCATTAATTATTCCAATAGTCTTTTTAATAGTAGAATCTGCCAAGTGCAAATTAAGAGAACATTCTTCAATATCGGTAAGACCAAGTACATCACATAGAGATTTCGGAATTGTGGAAACACTAGCACCCAAATCACACAAGGAAAAACACTCATAATTTTTAATCTTGACTTTTGTAGTAGGTTCCCATTCATAATGTAATTTTCTAGGAATTGAGATCTCTAATTCCAACTTTTCTAGTAAAAGCTTTAGTTTGTTCATAGGCATGAGGTGAATTTATCATTGATGGCAACAAAGAAATACAATCAATAAAAAGTAATTATCATATTGAAGTCTTTGTAATCCAAAAGAGTGGGCACATCACTAGTTAAAGTTTTATCCTCTCCAAACCCACCTTTATCAATTTTCTCATCAAGATTTTCACCCTCCGAATTATTCGGACGCCTTTTGCTAAAGTTGACTCTTCTTCAGTCCCTTTATCATCAATTTTAATTTTACTAAACAAGGAATCAATAGAAGAAGCACCAATAATTTTAAGATCTTCATCATTTTTATCTTCCAAAGAAATTGGTTTAGCGACCATTTGATTTACTACGGCAGCTTGTGCATCAGATATTTTCCCAGCAATTTTTTTGGCAAAATCATAAATAGATTGGAGATTGCAAACTTCTCTACTAATATCATCAAATTGTTTTGTTATAGCATCTAACACATTAGAGTGTTCTTTAAGTTCCTTGGTAAAATACTTATTGTGCCCAAATTCTGTAGTCATATATTCATTAGTACTTTTTTCAATTTCAAGAAAAATATTAAGGTAAGGAACATCATAGTATTTCTTTTGAGACATCGTAACTACGCAAACAAGAACACAAACAAAAACAGATCTGACGAGAAAACGGCGAACGAGAAAGAGGGCGAAAAAAACAACAAATTTTTGTGAAGTGAGGGAGATGAAAACGAGGGGCAAATGGCAAATAATGTAAATTACAAGGAGATGAGACTTGTGATTCGGAACCTGATCGATGGTGATGTTGTCTCCTTGGCAACGTCATCAGAAATTTCTTTTGATGTCTCTTGAACTACGTCGGTATTTCCCCATAGAGGACGGGATGATACAGCACAACCACGGTAGGTATTTCCCTCAGTTATGAAACCAAGGTATCAAGCCAGTAGGAGAACCAAGCAGCACTATGTAAAAGGTACCTGCAGACAAAGAACAAATACTTGCAACCCGATGCGTAAGAGGGGTTGTAACACCCCGGATGTAACTTACCCACTTTGTACTCCAACTCTTGCCGTTTCCGGCTTTAAGTTATTTTATTTTCTCGGGTTCGGGTTTTGTCTCCGTGTGTTGTTCTCGTTGTCATGCATCTCATATCATGTCATCATGTGCATTGGATTTGCATACGTGTTCATCTCATGCATTCGAGCATTTTCCTCGTTGTCCGTTTTGCATTCCGGCGCTTCGTTCTCCTCCGGTGGTCATTTCTAGCTTTCTTTTGTGTGTGGGGATTAAACATTTCCGGATTGGACACCAAGAGGCCTTGGTTTACTACCGGTAGACCGCCTGTCAAGTTTCGTACCATTTGGACTTCGTTTGATACTCCAACAGTTAACGGAGGGACCAAAAAGGCCTCGTGTGTGGTGCAGCCCAACACACCTCCAATTTGGCCCAAAACCCATCAAAACCCTCTCCATCATCTAGAGCGTTCGATCACGATCGCGTGGCCGAAAACCGCACCTCATTTGGACTCTCCTAGCTCCCTCTATGCCTATTTATACCTCCCCTTTCCAAATCCGGATCTCTCCCCCGTCCTAACCCTAAATCCCAGACCCGCCGCCCGCCGAACATTTTTCCGTCCGACCGGACATTGTCCGCTCCCCCGCCGGCCATTCCGGGAGCGCCACCTGTCCCTGGGGCGGGACCGCTTCGCCGCCGCCGCCCGAGGCCCGCCAGGCCCGGGGGAAGCCCCCGCGGCCCGGTCCGCCCGTCGCCGCCCGGGTCGGCCTCCTCCCTCGTCGTGCCGCTCGCGCCAGCTGCCGGCTCTGCCGCGACGCCCCTCGTCGCCGGCACCGACCCCGCTCGCCGCCGTCCCACATCCGGTGCCGCCCGGCCTTGCCCGAGCCTCTCCGGCCATCTCCGCCGTCCGCCGCTCCGGCCCCGAGCTCTGGCGACCGGATCCGCGCCGCCCCTGACCGTCTCTTCAAGCTCCGGCCGCCACTTCTCCAACTCCGGCCAACTCCATTTCCGGCGAACCTCGTAAAGCGTGCCGATCTGGATCTGGGTCTGAGATTGCCTCGGGTTGACTTTTTGCCCGAAACCCTAGTTCATGTGCTCCTGTTCATCATGCTATATCTCCGCATCCATAGCTCCGTTTTTGGCATATAGCATATCAAAATGTTCGTCTCAGAGAGTACATCATTTCATCTCATTGCATCATTTTAATTTGAGTTCATCTTGATGCCCCAAATTCTGTTAGAAGAGTGCTACTTGAGTTAATTGTCAGATCTGCTGTTCCATTTAGATATTTGTCATTTTTGCCATGATTATTGTGTGCATGATATGCCCATGAGCTCTACATATGTTTTGTTAAGGGTTTTTCCATCTTTCAGAGGTGCAACCCATGTATTTTTGTGATGTGTGTGGTGACTAGCACAAGCTTGCAAAGTGAGGTACTTGGTAATGTTGATTTCAGGGACTTAGCAATTACACTAAGTCCTTGAGCTGTTTATCTCACTATGCCATATGTTCATGTTGTTTCCTAGTGATCCGTGCCTCTTTTGAGGATGATCAGTAAGGATGTTTTGTTAATCTTTTAGTGCTCTATACATCCATGCCTTTGTTTGCAATTATGGAGCACCCTAGCTTGAGTCAATCGAGCTCTACTTTTGCTACTTCGTGAATCTGGGCAGATTGTCTACTTGTTAGCGATTTTGCCGTGGATGTTGTAGTTGATCCGTGCATGCTATGCTATTGTTCTTGCCATGTCTAGCTTGCATTTTGTGTATTCTTGTTGGGTGTATGCTTAGCTTGTCATGACTTGCTCCGTAGTGAGTGCATCGAACTTGTAAACATGCCTACTTGAGATATGTTTCAGCATGTGCCAGTTTTCACCAAGTCTGAAAACTGATTATGTTTTTGCCATGTTCACATGCTTGCAATTGTATTTTCTGATCCCTTTTGGCTCAAGGTCACTAAGGGACTTTTGTTAAGATCTTTGAGTAGCTCCATGCCATGCTTTACTTTGCCATGTTCAGGTCCTGTAGCATGTAGTTTTGTTGCTCCGAAGTGTGCTACCTGATCTGAGATTCCAGACAAGTGTTAATTTCACTAAGTCTGTAATCTGTTTGCCATATGCATTTTTGCCATGCTTGTTTGAACCTGTTAATGGATGAATTGGCCGTAGCTCAGTGCTAGACTTTTGTTAAGCATCCTGAATGCATCCCTTCCATGTATTTTTATGCAATGTTTGAGTGTTGTAGCTTGTCAATCTCATTGCATTAAATGGCTACTTGCTGTAAATCGCAGACCGGTGTCATATTTGAATTGCTTGCCATTTCCAAACCGTAACTCCGATTCCCGCGTTCTTTATATCGTTTTCAAGCAATTTCATCTCATCTTTCTAGTGGCACAGTTGGTTTTCCAAGTTGAGGCCAGGTTCATGCATCCCTTGTCAAATCTTGCATATGCATCCCGCATAGCATACCATCTTTGCACCATATTGTTTGATCCTTGCACGTGGTTGATTGTGTCCTTGTTGCTTGTTTGTCTTGTTTGGGTAGAGCCAGGAGACGAGTTCGCTAACGAGGAGCCCGTTGAGTTTGCTTTCGAGGATCCAGTCAACTCTGACAACTTTGCAGGCAAGATGATCATACCCTCGAAATCACTACTATCTTTGCTATGCTAGATTGCTCGCTCTTTGCTATGCCAATGCTACGATGCCTACCACTTGCTTTCAAGCCCCCCAAATTGCCATGTCAAACCTCTAACCCACCATGTCCTAGCAAACCGTTGATTGGCTATGTTACCGCTTTGCTCAGCCCCTCTTATAGCGTTGCTAGTTGCAGGTGAAGATTGGAGACCGTTCCTTGTTGGAACATTTATTTACTTGTTGGGATATCATTATATTATCTTGTTATCTTAATGCATCTATATACTTGGTAAAGGGTGGAAGGCTCGGCCTCTCGCCTAGTGTTTTGTTCTACTCTTGCCGCCCTAGTTTCCGTCATATCGGTGTTATGTTCCCGGATTTTGCGTTCCTTACGCGGTTGGGTTATAATGGGAACCCCTTGATAGTTCGCCTTGATTAAAGCTTTTCCAGCAATGCCCAACCTTGGTTTTACCATTTGCCACCTAGCCTCTTTTTTCCCTTGGGTTTCCGGAGCCCGAGGGTCATCTTATTTTAAACCCCCCAGGCCAGTGCTCCTCTGAGTGTTGGTCCACCTATCAGCTGCCGGTGGCCACCAGGGGCAACTCTGGGCTGGCCTACCCGTACCTAGGACAATCTGAGTGTGCCTTGAGAAAGAGATATGTGCAGCTCCTATCGGGATTTGTCAGCACATTCGGGCAGTGTTGCTGGATTTGTTTTAACCTGTCGAAGTGTCTTGAAGAACCAAGATATCGAGTCTGATCGGAACGTCTCGGGAGGAGGTCTACTCCTTCGTTGACCGTGAGAGCTTGTCATGGGCTAAGTTGGGACTCCCCTGCAGGGATTTGAACTTTCGAAAGCCGTGCCCGTGGTTATGGGCAGATGGGAATTTGTTAATGTCCGGTTGTAGATAACTTGAACCTTAACTTAATTAAAATGAATCAACTGAGTGTGTTACCGTGATGGCCTCTTCTCGGTGGAGTCCGGGAAGTGGACACGGTGTTGGATTAATGCTTGCGCAGGTTGTTCTCTAGTTTCTCGCTCGCGCTTTGCCTCCTCTTCTCGCTCTCTTTTGCGAATAGGATAGCCACCATATTTGCTAGTCGCTTGCTGCAGCTCCACATATTTACCTTGCCTTACCTATAAGCTTAAATAGTCTTGATCGCGAGGGTGCGAGATTGCTGAGTCCCTGTGGCTCACAGATTACTATTACACCAGATGCAGGGCCTGATGTTTCCGTTCCAGGTGACGCGCTCGAGCTCACGTGGGAGTTCGACGAGGACTCTCAACGGTACTATGTTTCCTTTCCTGATGATCAGTAGTGGTGCCTAGTTGGGGGTGATCGGGACCGTGTCGCATGTTGGGTTATCTTTAATTTTGGCGTCGTAGTCGGGCCATGAGTGTTTGGTTGATGTAATGTTATTTATGTACCTTGATTGACGTGGCGAGTGTAAGCCAACTATGTTGTCTCCCCTTTTATTGTCTATATTACATGGGATGTTGTGAAGATTGCCTAACTTGCGACATATGCCTTCAATGCGATTATGCGTCTAAGTCGTGCCTCGACACGTGGGAGATATAGTCGCATCGAGGGTGTTACAAGTTGGTAATCAGAGCCTTCCCCGACCTTAGGAGCCCCATTGCTTGATCGTTATTAGCGGCCAAGTTGTGTCTAGAAAAATGTTTTGAGTCATTTAGGAATTATATGTCGGAGAGTTTAGGAATTCTTTTTACTTCCCAGTCTCCTCATCACTCTGAAGGCATCCTGACGTAGAGTTTTGACTCTTCTCTTCTCAAATTTCACTAAAAAAAATTTAGGATCACGCGGGTATCTTGGAATCGCTTCGATGGTTTTATGATGAGAACATTGTCTTGGTGCCTCCTGTCAGGGGTTTTGTGGAAGTGTCCCGGGGAGTTGAGCTCTGAGGTGTTGTCATCATAATTTTATCGTTGCAGTTCTGGAATACCTGAGTTTAGTACGCCGACATCGAAAATCTCTTTTATGTAGTTCATTGGTGAGATAACCTCGACGCCACCCAGTACTGGGGCGGGAGTTCGGGAGTATCGCCATAACTTGTATAACGGATGCTTTTCGAAGGTTGAGGTAGATGGTTTCCGAAGTTTTTTCTCGGTTATTTGTTGAAGGATGGATACAGCTGGATGTAGGAATTGCTAGATTTGGGTGAGATATTATGCTTCCCCTGTATCCCCAACACCTGATTGCATAACCGGAAAGGTTCGGGAGTTTCATAGGTGGGAATTCTTGTAGCTCTAGTTCTTCTTCCACGTATATTGGTTTGAGATTGGGATTTCTTACCGAGTATTCGTTCTTGGTCCGTACCTTGTTGATTTATTTCTCTACCTAAATTCTACGTGGCTTCTCAATTTATGGATATGTGACCATTTCAAGAGAAATGCATTCGTTCATTTTGTTCGGATGTGAAGACTATATGTTGCAATTTTCATTCCATTGGATTCAGCTTCAATATTTGTCTATCAATGTGCTAATGGATGTCAACCTCTTCAGGATGGCTCCTCCAACGCGCACGACTCTGAATCCTGATCCGCCACCACCTCCACCTCCTCCGGAGGCATGGCAAGCTGTGATGGCCGCAACCAATGCAAACACACAGTTGATCATGCAAATTCTTCAAGAGCGTAATCAAGGCAACCAAGGGAACCAAGGCAACAATCAGAATCACTTTGCTACACTCAACCAGTTCCTTGGTAATGGGCCAAAGACTTTCAGCAATTGTGTTGAGGCAGCTGATGCTGACGATTGGCTTGTGGATCTGTGCAAGCATTTCGAGTGTAGTAACGTCAGGCCTGAGGACTTTGTCAAATTCGCTTCCTTCCAACTCAAAGATCAAGCTGCAGAATGGTTCCAGCAGTACAAGGATTCCAAAGGTGGACGTGTGATCACTTGGGATCAATTCCGTCAAGATTTCAGAGCTCACCATATTCCTCAGAGCGTGGTTGAAAGCAAGCGTGAGGAATTCCGCAACCTGAAGCAAGGCAGTTTGCCTGTCTATGACTACAACAAGTTGTTTCAGAAGCTCGCCCGCTTTGCCAAGCAGGACGTGCCTGATGAGAAGAGCATGATATACCAGTTCAGGGGTGGTCTCAGAGAAGAAATACAGCTCGCTCTTGTCCTCTTTGAGCCCTTGAGGTACGATGAGTTCTACAACATGGCGTTGAAGCAAGAGGCTGCTCAATTGAGGTGTGATGCTTCCAAGAAGCGAGTCAGAGGTGCTACTCCTTCTTCCTCTACTCAAGTGGCCAAGCAGCAGAAGTATTGGCTTCCTCCTCCTCCGTTCCGTCAGCCGTATCAGCAGAAGAGCAAAGGTGGCAGTGGATCTTACCACCCACCCAACCCTGGCTTTCAGAACAAGACTTCGTCTCAACATCCAAGATCGAGTGCTCCGTATCACCGTCCGCTTTCAGAGGTCACGTGCAACAAGTGCCAACAGAAGGGTCACTATGCCAACAAGTGTCTCAACTAGAG
This sequence comes from Triticum urartu, assembly GCF_003073215.2. NCBI lineage: Eukaryota > Viridiplantae > Streptophyta > Magnoliopsida > Poales > Poaceae > Triticum > Triticum urartu. Next base: position 169,674,351 of record NC_053022.1, on the reverse strand, counting down.
GCGTCTGCCTCCTCCTCCTCCTGTCAGATCGGCAAGTACAGCTGTGGTCAAGCATAACCCCAAGTACGCCAAGGTCAATATGGTGAATGCAGCTCAGACAGAGGATTCGTCAGATGTCATCATGGGTAACCTTCCAGTTAACGATGTTCCTGCAAAAGTTCTTTTTGATACTGGTGCATCGCATTGTTTCATCTCGAAGCCTTTTGCATCTAAGCATGAGTTGACTTCCCAAGTTATGCATACTCCGTTAGCAGTTGTCTCTTCGGGTAAATGTTTGCTCGCTAACCACGAGATTCCGGATATTTCTATCATGATGGGTGATTTCAAGTTTCTGGCTTCTCCAATGGTTCTTGGTAACTCGGATATTGATCTTATTCTCGGGATGGATTGTCTCTCTAAGCACAAGGCTCAGCTTGATTGTGCAGCCAGGCAGATTCAATGACTCATTCGTCTGAGGATATAATTGTGTTTGCCACTCGTGATGATACCATCCATCTGTTTTCTCTCAATGAGAAGGGTGAACTCGATGCCATCTCGCAAATTCCAGTCATTTGCGAATATCAAGACGTCTTTCCAGAAGAGCTTCCAGGAATGCCTCCGGACTGGCCAGTTGAATTCCTCATTGATCTTGAGCCCGGTACGGAACCTGTGTGCAAGTGTCCTTACAAGCTCGGACCTGAAGAGTTGAAGGAGCTGAAGAAGCAACTCGATATTCAAGAGAGAATGGGTCTCATCCGGCCTAGTTCTTCTCCGTGGGGTTGTGGTGTTCTTTTTGTGAAGAAGAAGGATGGAACGGACCGACTTTGTGTTGATTACCGTCCATTGAACAAGAAGACCATGAAGAACAAATACCCACTTCCCAACATTAACGAGCTGTTCGAACAACTCAAAGGTGCCCAAGTATTCTCCAAGCTTGATCTCCGTATGGGTTATCATCAGATTCGTATCCGTGAGCAAGATATCCCCAAGGCGGCTTTCAGGACAAGCTATGGTTCATACGAATACACTGTCATGTCTTTTGGCCTCGTCAACGCTCCTCTGACTTTCTCTCGCATGATGAACTTCATCTTCAATGCCTACACCAATGACTTCGTTTTGGTCTATCTCGACGACATTCTGGTTTTCTCGAAGAACAAGGAAGATCATGCCAAGCACTTGCGTTTGGTACTCGATAAGTTGAGGGAACACCAGTTCTACGCCAAGTTCTCCAAGTGCGAATTTTGGCTCGATGAGGTTCATTATCTTGGTCATATCATTTCTGCCAAGGGCATTGCGGTGAATCCTGAGAAGGTATCTGCAATTGTGAATTGGGAACCTCCTCAGAACGTGAAGCAACTCCGTAGCTTCCTCGGTCTCGCAAGCTATTGCCGAAGATTCGTTGCAAACTTTTCTAAGATCGCGAAGCCTCTCTCAAATCTTCTCCAGAAGCACGTCAAGTACGTTTGGTCTCCGGAGTGTGACATTGCTTTCAACACTTTGAAAGAGAAATTGATCACTGCTCCAGTTCTGACTCCGCCTGATGAATCCAAATTGTACGAGGTCTTTTGTGATGCCTCTCTCCAAGGTCTTGGCGCAGTGTTGATGCAAGAGAAGAAAGTTGTTGCTTATACCTCTCGCCAGTTGAAGCCCAATGAGAAGAACTACCCCACTCATGATCTCGAGTTGGCGGCAGTTGTGCATGATCTTTTGACTTGGAGACATCTCTTATTGGGAAGAAAAGTGGACATTTTCACTGACCACAAGAGTCTCAAGTACATCTTCACTCAGCCTAATCTCAACCTCAGGAAAACTCGATGGGTCGAAATGATTCAAGAGTATAATCCGAGTATCGAGTATACTCCAGGCAAGGCCAATGTGATTGCTGACGCATTGAGCAGGAAGGCTTATTGCAACAGTCTTATTCTCAAGCCTTATCAACCCGAGCTTTGTGAAGCTTTCCGCAAACTTAACCTGCAAGTTGTTCCTCAAGGTTTCCTCGCCAACCTTCAAGTCTCTCCTACCTTGGAAGACCAGATTTGCCAAGCCCAGCTTCTTGATGCTACGGTGAAAAAGGTGAAGATTGGGATTGCCAAGAGTCAACCCAAGTACAAGTGCTACCGCCTTGATGACAAGGACACTCTCTTCTTCGAGGATCGTATTGTTGTACCCAAAGGTGACCTCCGTAAAGTGATCATGAACGAGGCTCACAATTCTCTCCTCTCCATCCACCCTAGGAGCACAAAGATGTATCAGGACCTCAAGCAGGCTTATTGGTGGACTCGAATGAAGCGCGAGATTGCTCAATTCGTGAACGAGTGTGATGTCTGCAGAAGAGTGAAGGCAGAACACCAAAGACCAGCTGGTCTCCTCCAACCTCTTGCCATTCCAGAATGGAAGTTTGACCACATTGAGATGGACTTCGTGACTGGGTTTCCAAAGTCCAAGCGTGGCAATGATGCTATATTCGTTGTCATCGACAAACTCACCAAAGTGGCTCACTTTCTGCCTATCAAAGAGTCGATTACTGCAGCTCAATTGGCGGAGCTCTATACCTCTCGAATTGTCTCTCTGCACGGTATTCCACAAGTGATCTCTTTAGACCGTGGCAGCATCTTTACCTCCAAGTTTTGGGATTCTTTTCAGAAGGCCATGGGCACCAACATCCGCTTCAGCACAGCTTTCCATCCTCAAACTAGCGGTCAAGTCAAGCGTGTCAACCAGATTCTTGAAGATATGCTCAGGGCTTGTGTGATCTCCTTCGGCATGAAGTGGGAGGATTGTCTTCCTTATGCTGAATTCTCCTACAACAACAGTTTTCAAGCAAGTTCGGGCAAGGCCCCTTTTGAAATCCTGTATGGCAGGAAGTGCCGTACCCCTCTCAACTGGTCTGAAACCGGTGAACATCAGCTTTTGGGAAATGACTTAATCACAGGGGCAGAGGAAATGTGCAAAGTCATTCGAGATAACCTCAAAGCAGCCCAATCCCCTCAGAAGAGCTACTATGATAGTAAGCACCATGATTTGGCTTTCGAGATCGGAGATCATGTTTACCTCCGCGTCTCTCCTATGAAAGGTACTCGTCGTTTCGGTATCAAAGGGAAGCTTGCCCCTAGATACGTGGGACCTTTCAAGATTGTCAGCAAGAGAGGCGATCTCGCCTATCAACTCGAGCTTCCTTCAAACTTTGCAAATGTTCATGATGTGTTCCATGTCTCTCAGCTCCGAAAGTGCTTCGAGACTCTTGACCGCACCGTCAACTTCGAGGACATTGAGCTCCAAGAAGATCTATCCTATCGTGAGCACCCAGTTGCTATTCTTGAAGAGACTGAACGCAAGACTCGCAACAAGTCAATCAAATTCCTCAAAGTCAAGCGGTCACACCATTCCGACCGTGAAGCTACTTGGGAACGCGAGGATCACCTCCGTTCTGAGTACCCGACGTTCTTTCAGTCCTAGATCTCGGGACGAGATCCTTTCGTAGTGGTGGAGTGTTGTAACACCCCGGATGTAACTTACCCAATTTGTACTCCAACTCTTGCCGTTTCCGGCTTTAAGTTATTTTATTTTCTCGGGTTCGGGTTTTTGTCTCCATGTGTTGTTCTCATATCATGTCATCATGTGCATTGCATTTGCATACGTGTTCATCTCATGCATTCGAGCATTTTCCCCGTTGTCCGTTTTGCATTCCGGCGCTTCGTTCTCCTCCGGTGGTCATTTCTAGATTTCTTTTGTGTGTGGGGATTAAACATTTCCGGATTGGACCGAGACTTGCCAAGCGGCCTTGGTTTACTACCGGTAGACCGCCTGTCAAGTTTCATACCATTTGGACTTCGTTTGATACTCCAACGGTTAACCGAGGGACCGAAAAGGCCTCGTGTGTGTTGTAGCCCAACACCCCTACAATTTGGCCCAAAACCGATCAAAACCCTCTCCATCATTTAGAGCGTTCGATCACGATCGCGTGGCCGAAAACCGCACCTCATTTGGACTCTCCTAGCTCCCTCTATGCCTATTTATACCTCCCCCTTTCCAAATCCAGATCTCTCCCCCGTCCTAACCCTAAATCCCAGACCCGCCGCCCGCCGGACATTTTTCCGTCCGACCGGACATTGTCCGCTCCCCCGCCGGCCACTCCAGGAGCGCCACCTGTCCCCGGGGCGGGACCGCTTCGCCACCGCCGCCCGAGGCCCGCCAGGCCCGCGGGAAGCCCCCGCGGCCTGGTCCGCCCGTCGCCGCCCGGGTCGGCCTCCTCCCTCGCCGTGCCGCTCGCGCTAGCTGCCGGCTCCGCCGCGATGCTCCTCGTCGCCGGCGCCGACCCCGCTCGCCGCCGTCCCGCATCCGGTGCTGCCCGGCCTCGCCCGAGCCTCTCCGGCCATCTCCGCCATCCGCCGCTCCGGCCCCGAGCTCCGGCGACTGGATCCGCGCCGCCCCTGACCGTCTCTTCAAGCTCCGGCCGCCACTTCTCCAACTCCGGCCAACTCCATTTCCGGCGAACCTCGTAAAGCGTGCCGACCTGGATCTGGATCTGAGATTGCCTCGGGTTGAGTTTTTGACCGAAACCCTAGTTCATGTGCTCCTGTTCATCATACTATATCTCTGCATCCGTAGCTCCATTTTTGGCATATAGCATATCAAAATGTTCGTCTCAGAGAGTACATCATTTCATCTCATTGCATCATTTTCATTTGAGTTCATCTTGATGCCCGAAATGCTGTTAGAAGAGTGCTACTTGAGTTAATTGTCAGATCTCCTCCTCCATTTAGATATTTGTCATTTTTGCCATGATTATTGTGTGCATGATATGCCCATGAGCTCTACATATGTTTTGTTAAGGGTTTTGCCATATTTCCAGAGGTTCAACCCATGTATTTTTGTGATGTGTGTGGTGACTAGCACAATCTTGCAAAGTGAGCTACTTGGTAATGCTGATTTCAGGGAATTAGCAAATCCACTAAGTCCTTCAGCTGTTTATCTCACTATGCCATATTTTCATGTTGTTTCCTAGTGATCCGTTCCTCTTTTGAGGATGATCAGTAAGGGTGTTTTGTTAATATTTTAGTGCTCTATCCATCCATGCCTTTGTTTGAAATTATGGAGCACCCTAGCTTGAGTCAATCGAGCTCTACTTTTGCTACTTCGTGAATCTGGGCAGATTGTCTACTTGTTAGCGATTTTGCCGTGGATGTTGTAGTTGATCCGTGCATGCTATGCTTAGCTTGTATTTTGTGTAGCTTGCATTTTGTGTATTCTTGTTGGGTGTATGCTTAGCTTGTCATGACTTGCTCCGTAGTGAGTGCATCGAGCTCGTAAACATGCCTACTTGAGATATGTTTCAGCATGTGCCAGTTTTCACTAAGTCTGAAAACTGATTATGTTTTTGCCATGTTCACATGCTTGCAATTGTATTTTCTGATCCCTTTTGGCTCAAGGTCACTAAGGGACTTTTGTTAAGCTCTTTGAGTAGCTCCATGCCATGCTTTACTTTGCCATTTTCAGGTCCTGTAGCATGTAGTTTTGTTGCTCCGAAGTGTGCTACCTGATCTGAGATTCCAGACAAGTGTTAATTTCACTAAGTCTGTAATTTGTTTGCCATATGCATTTTTGCCATGCTTGTTTGAACCTATTAATGGATGAATTGGCCGTAGCTCAGTGCTAGACTTTTGTTAAGCATCTTGAATGTATCCCTGCCATGTATTTTTATACCATGTTTGAGTGTTGTAGCTTGTCAATCTCATTGCATTTAGATGGCTACTTGCTGTAAATCGCAGACCGGTGTCATATTTGAATTGCTTGCCATTTCCAAACCGTAACTCCGATTCCGCCGTTCTTTATATCGTTTTCAAGCAATTTCATCTCATCTTTCCAGTGGCACACTTGGTTTTCCAATTTGAGGCCAGGTTCATGTATCCGTTGTCAAATCTTGCATATGCATCCCGCATCGCATCCCGCATAGCATACCATCTTTGCACCATATTGTTTGATCCTTGCACGTGGTTGATTGTGTCCTTGTTGCTTGTTTGTCTTGTTTGGGTAGAGCCGGGAGACGAGTTCGCTAACGAGGAGCCCGTTGAGTTTGCTTTCGAGGATCCAGTCAACTCTGACAACTTTGCAGGCAAGATGATCATACCCTCGAAATCACTACTATCTTTGCTATGCTAGATTGCTCGCTCTTTGCTATGCCAATGCTACGATGCCTACCACTTGCTTTCAAGCCCCCCAAATTGCCATGTCAAACCTCTAACCCACCATGTCCTAGCAAACCGTTGATTGGCTATGTTACCGCTTTGCTCAGCCCCTCTTATAGCGTTGCTAGTTGCAGGTGAAGATTGGAGACCGTTCCTTTGTTGGAACATTTATTTACTTGTTGGGATATCATTATATTATCTTGTTATCTTAATGCATCTATATACTTGGTAAAGGGTGGAAGGCTCGGCCTCTCGCCTAGTGTTTTGTTCCACTCTTGCCGCCCTAGTTTCCGTCATATCGGTGTTATGTTCCCGGATTTTGCGTTCCTTACGCGGTTGGGTTATAATGGGAACCCCTTGATAGTTCGCCTTGATTAAAGCTTTTCCAGCAATGCCCAACCTTGGTTTTACCATTTTCCACCTAGCCTCTTTTTCCCTTGGGTTTCCGGAGCCCGAGGGTCATCTTATTTTAAACCCCCCGGGCCAGTGCTCCTCTGAGTGTTGGTCCACCTGTCAGCTGCCGGTGGCCACCAGGGGCAACTCTGGGCTGGCCTACCCGTACCTAAGACAATCTGAGTGTGCCCTGAGAACGAGATATGTGCAGCTCCTATCGGGATTTGTCGGCACATTCGGGCGGTGTTGCTGTATTTGTTTTAACCTGTCAAAGTGTCTTGAAGAACCGAGATATCGAGTCTGATCAGAACGTCTCGGGAGGAGGTCTATTCATTCGTTGACCATGAGAGCTTGTCATGGGCTAAGTTGGGACTCCCCTACAGGGATTTGAACTTTCGAAAGCCATGCCCGCGGTTATGGGCAGATGGGAATTTGTTAATGTCCGGTTGTAGATAACTTGAACCTTAACTTAATTAAAATGAATCAACTGAGTGTGTTACCGTGATGGCCTCTTCTCGGCGGAGTTCGGGAAGTGGACACGGTGTTGGAGTAATGCTTGCGCAGGTTGTTCTCTAGTTTCTCGCTCGCGCTTTGCCTCCTCTTCTTGCTCTCTTTTGCGAACAGGATAGCCACCATATTTGCTAGTCGCTTGCTGCAGCTCCACATATTTACCTTGCCTTACCTATAAGCTTAAATAGTCTTGATCGCGAGGGTGCGAGATTGCTGAGTCCCTGTGGCTCACAGATTACTATTACACCAGATGCAGGGCCTGATGTTTCCGCTCCAGGTGACGCGCTCGAGCTCAAGTGGGAGTTCGACAAGGACTCTCAATGATAGTATGTTTCCTTTCCTGATGATCAGTAGTGGTGCCCAATTGGGGGTGATCGGGACCGTGTCGCATGTTGGGTTATCTTTTATTTTGGCGCCGTAGTCGGGCCATGAGTGTTTGGTTGATGTAATGTTATTTATGTACCTTGATTGACGTGGCGAGTGTAAGCCAACTATGTTGTCTCCCCTTTTATTGTCTATATTACATGGGATGTTGTGAAGATTGCCTAACTTGCGACATATGCCTTCAATGCGATTATGCCTCTAAGTCGTGCCTCGACACGTGGAAGATATACTCGCATCGAGGGTGATAGATAAGTTTGTGAAAGATTGGATAAATAGATCTCGATAAAACTTGAAATAAAATAAGTAACAAAAAATTGCAGAAAGGTATTTTTGGGTTTTTGGAATAATAGATCTAAAAATAAAAGTGGCAAATAATAGATCGCAAAGTAAATATGATAAAGAGTAGACCTGAGGGCCATAGATTTCACTAGTGGCTTCTCTCATGAAATAGCACACGGTGGGTAGACAAATTACTGTTGGGCAATTGATAAAACCTCAAATAATTATGATGATATCCAGGTAATGATCAATATATAGGCATCACATCCAAGATTAGTAGAACGACTCCTACCTGCATCTACTACTATTACTCCACACATCGACCGCTATCCAGCATGCATCTAGTGTACTAAATTCATGGAGAAACACAGTAATGCAAAAAGAACGATAACATGTTCTAGACGAGATCTATGCATGTAGGAATAGCCCCCATCTTGTTATCCATAATAGCAATGATACATACATGTCTTGCTGCCCCTTCTATCATGGGGAAAGAACACTGCACGATCGAACCCATCACAAAGCACCTCTGATGAGGACATCAATACCATTGTTACACCCACAGCCCCTGCTGCTATACATACTGGACCAATTACTAGAGCTCGCGTACGCCAATTGAATTATCATGTACTTTCGTTTCTTGGTAACGATTCTAATATTCATGAGAATATGAGGCTGCCTAAATTGGATACATTTGTTTTGCTTACAAATGAAGGGCCTAGCTTGGACAAGAAAGATGAACCTTGGAGCAAGTTCAAGTATGGAGATGATGGCATGCGCAAGGGGAACAAGAACGGAGTTACAAGTGATGATTCCAGGACTCTGAAGCCACCATAATGAGTGCATGAAGCATGGGACAAAATATACAAGATGCCACTTCATAAATTTCGTCCAGAGGCTATTTTAGGTGCCGCGTCACCTTATTATTGGGCCATGCCCATGTATTTTCGAAGTACTTAAGTATAGGCTGTTTTTAGAGTCCGTATGTGTGGGGAAACAAGAGTTAGGGTTGGTTTCGGACCCCTCCACCAAGGGCCACGAAATTCCCCCTCTCTCCTCCATATATACAGCCCTTAGGGCATCGTTTAGGCTTTGGGTTTTGTTTAGATTAAAAGTTCTCCATAGCTGCAACTTCGCGTACTTCATTTGTGTCCAACGACCAGACCAAGACGTCACAGAACCCCACCATAATCAATAAAGCTTTCATCTTATATTCGCAATATCCAGATTGCAATCTCAGTTTCTTGCTTGTTCTTCGTTTGCTCGCAGGAAACAGACCCTCGTGGTCAGGTTGATCATGCTCCGGCGTGGTCAATAACCCTCGGAAGTTGGTTTAGCGATTGCTAAGGCGCGACGTCTCGCACGTTCGCAGTCGGATCGTCAAGGTCGACTCCCACAGAAAATGATAGCCACCATCTCATCGAAACATCGGGACACCTTTGCCTCTATCAAGTGGTATCAGATTTTTAGGTTGCTCGGTGAGATTTTACAGTTTTTCGTAGATTAGATCGAGTCTGTTCTCCATACCTACAGTCCACGAAAAAGCCAAAAAAATTTTATTGGTAACGATTCTAATGTTCATGAGAATATGATGCTGCCTAAATTGGATACATTTATTTTGCTTACAAATGAAGGGCCTAGCTTGGACAAGAAAGATGAACCTTGGAGCAAGTTCAAGCATGGAGATGATGGCATGTGCAAGGGGATCAAGAACGGAGTTACAAGTGATGATTTCAGGACATTGAAGCCACCATAAGGAGTGCATGAAGCCTTGGACAAAATATACAAGATGCCACTTCCTAAATTTCGTCTAGAGGCTATTTTAGGTGATGCGTCACCTTATTATTGGGCCAGGCCCATGTATTTTCGAAATAACTAAGTATAGGTTGTTTTTAGAGTCCGTATGTGTGCGGAAACAAGAGTTAGGGTTGGTTTCGGACCCCTCCTCCAAGGGCCACGAAATCCCCCCTCTTCCTCCATATATACAGCCCTTAGGGCATCATTTAGACTTTAGGTTTTGTTTAGATTAAAGTTCGCCATAGCTGCAACTTCACGTACTTCGTTTGTGTTCAACGACTAGACAAAGGCGTCACAGAACCCCACCTTGATCAATAAAGCTTTCATCTTATATTCGCAATATCCAGATTGCAATCTCAGTTTCTTGCTTGTTCTTCGTTTGCTCCCTGGAAACAGACCCTCGTGGTCAGGTTGACTGTGCTCCGGCATGGTCAATAACCCTCGGAAGTTGGTTTAGCGATTGCTAAGGTGCGAGGTCTCGCACGTTCGTAGTCGGATCGTCAAGGTCGGCACCCACAGAAAACGATAGCCACCATCTCATCGAAACATCAGGACACCATCGCCTCTATCAAGTGGTATCAGATTTCCAGGTTTCTCGGTGAGATTTTACAGTTTTTCGTAGTTTAGGTTGTGTCTGTTCTTCATACCTATAGTCCACGAAAAATCCCAAAAAAATTAGGGTTAGGTCATCATATCCGAACCAATCTGAGCCTTTGCATAGTCTTTTTAGAGTTTTGCTTTGTTGAATTTGCGGTTGCATCGTCGTGTCGAGTTACTGGTCTTAGCGTCTAGTCCCTTAGAATTTCGAGTTCTGTTCACAGGTTGTCACGCCGCCGCCGCACCATCGTCATCATCATTACCATATACCACCACCCCATCATATACATCGCCGCTACCATATACAACCACCAATCCGAGTCCAGATATACCATCGCCATATACTACCACCAATTCGAGTCCAGATATACCATCGCCATCTACCACCACCAATCCGAGTCCAGATATACCACCATAGTCCGAGTTCCACCAGATTCATCTCCGCCACCAGTCCGAGTCTAGTATTTTTGCTTTGTTTTCGAGTTCCAGATCACGCCATACTCCGAGTCGTGACAGAGTAGGACTCCCGAGATTACGTGCTACCCACAGAAGAAAAATAGTTCCAAACTCAAAAAAAACTAAGTCTGGAAAATTCTAGCTAGGCAGTTTTTAGACCATTTGTAGACTTTTTCGACAAAAATTGTTGCGGAGCAAAAAAAAGAGGAAAAAAAGTGAAAAAAAGAAAAACAAATTCAAAGCGTGCTCCTCCATTGTTTATGTGCAACGCCGTGATTTTTTTAGTGTTCTAGGCTCGTGTCTCTAGCACGGTCTAGCCTAGGACCAGCACAGTACCGTCATTGAGCATTTATTCAACTTTGCAACTCTGAATTGATTATTGCTGACCCTTTTTGCTACCATATTACAAGCCTTCCTAGCTCCACATACATCTACGTCGTGTGTTTGACTCTCCCTGGTAATCGCTCTATCCAAGCTTTAAGAGTTTTGACTACGACGGTTGCCGATCACCACCTGCTGCTGGGTAAGAACTGGTAAGAATTTGAGATTCGCTTACCAGATTTGTGATACACCACCACCACCACCACTTCCTAGTAGTCTGTAGGATCATATTCTTTTGTGTTTCTATTGCTGCTAACCATGGCAGGATCACAAGCCGATGAGACAGATTTGGAGAACATGACGAACAAAGAGCTACATGATAAATTCAGCAAATGATGAGTGGACAGGTGCAAGATGTGCTAAACAGATTTGAAGAGGCCATGGAGAAGATGTTCGAAATAAAGCTCGATAACAAGTTTAATGAATTACTCGCGCGTCTTCCACCACCACCACCGGCTGCACCTAACGCACCTCTACAACAACAACAACAACAACAACATCGCCTTCCAAATCAAGTGGGGCGGGCAATGCGCATTCCCCTTGAGACTGGTCAAAATTCTGGTGCCACTGTTGATGCTTCTGTAGCTCCTGCTCTTGCTGCTACTGCAGAGGTGGAGGGCCATTACGAGGATGAGGTTGATCAAAATCAGAACTACCTGCAACCACCAGCACCACCGCCACTAGGTCGTCCTCATGCATATCATTGCAATGGTAGGGCTACACAACCACCTCAGGTACGTGATCATGACCATCTCCCTAAAATGAAATTGAACATTCCACCATTTGAGGGTAGATATGTTCCTGATATATATCTTACATGGGATTTAGAAACTGAACAATGATTTACATGTTTACAATATCCTGAGGAGAGACGTGTTCCTGCTGCTGTTTGTGCTTTCACTAGCTTTACATGTGTTTGGTGGTCTGAACATTGTAGATTATATCCTATTCCAGCTACTTGGGCTGCTTTGAAAACTGCTATGCGTACTCGTTGGGTTCCACCATATTATCAATGTGAATTACTTCAAAAATTGCAGCGTTTAAGACAAGGAAAAAAAATCTGTAGAAGAATATTATCAGAAATTACAAACTGGCATGATTAGTAGTGTTATTGTTGAGGAGAATGAAGCTATGCTTGCACGTTTTATGGGTGGATTGAATAGAGAGATTCAGACCATTCTAGAGTATAAGGAGTATACTAATATCATTCGTTTATTCCATCTTGCTTGTAAAGTTGAATATGTAGTGCAGGACCGACAGGCATTGGCGCGAACTAACTTTTCAGCAGGTCGATCTTCATCATGGACACCACGTGCATCCTCTATTTCCACTGCGCCAGCACCTCCATCAGGTGCCACCTCCAGCCGTGATACAAGAAAGCAAGCACAACCACCACTATCTGCCAAGAGCACACCTGCTGGGCTTGCACAAAGTTCTTCTTCTTCCATGGCATCAACAGGGCACACAAGTGATATTATTTGTCATCGTTGTAAGGGAAGAGGACATTTTGCGAGAGAATGCAAATCTCAGCGTGTGATGATTGTTAGTGAGGATGGTGGGTATGAGTCCGCTAGTGACTATGATGAGGAGACTTTGGCTCTTATTACACATGAAGAACACGGTGGAGAGGAGTCTGATCATGAGACGCAATACATGGCTGCTGAAGATGCTGACAGGTATGAATGTTTAGTTGCTCAACGTGTTTTGAGTGTGCAGGTTACACAAGCTAAGCAAAATCAGAGGCATAATTTGTTCCATACAAAGGGAGTTGTGAAGGAACGTTCTGTTCGCGTCATCATAGATGGAGGGAGCTGCAATAACTTTGCTCGCATGGAGATGGTGGAGAAGCTATCTCTCACCACAAGACCACATCCACATCCTTACTACATCCAATGGTTCAACAATAGTGGCAAGGTTAAGGTAACATGTACTGTTCGTGTGCATTTTAGTATCTCTACATATGCTGATTATGTTGATTGTGATGTGGTACCTATGCAAGCATGTTCCTTATTACTTGGTAGACCATGGCAATTTGATAAAAATTCAGTACACCATGGTAGAAACAATCAGTATACTCTTGTTCATAAGGATAAAAATATTACTTTGCTTCCGATGACTCCTGATTCCATTTTGAAAGATGATATTAATAGAGCTAATAAAGCAAAACAGGAGAAAAATAAGAGTGAAAATCAGATTGTGGCAAAAGAATTTGAGCAACAAATGAAGCCTAATAATAAACCATCTAGTGTTGTTTCTGAAATTAAATTGAAAAGTGCAGATTTACTTGCCACCAAATCTGATATTGATGATCTAGATTTTAGCAAATCTGTTTGCTATGCTTTTGTGTGCAAAGAGGCATTATTTTCATTCGAGGACGTGCCTTCCTCTTTGCCTCCTGCTATCACTAACATTTTGTAGGAGTTCGCCGACGTCTTTCCACAAGACGTGCCACCGGGATTACCACCTATTAGAGGGAATGAGCATCAAATTGACTTAATTCCCGGTGCATCATTACCCAACCGTGCACCATATTGATTTATAGCAAATCTTTGGAGGAACATTTGGAACATTTACGTGCTGTTTTTATTGCTCTACATAATGCACGTTTGTTTGGTAACCTTGGAAAGTGCACCTTTTGTACCGACCGAGTATCTTTTCTTGGCTATGTTGTTACTCCACAGAGAATTGAAGTTGATAAAGCCAAGATTGAAGCTATCGAGAGTTGGCCGCAGCCCAAAACGGTCACACAAGTGAGGAGTTTCCTTGGCCTCGCTGGATTCTATAAGTGTTTTGTGAGAGATTTCAGCGCCATTGCTACACCTCTCAACGAGCTTAAAAAGATTGATGTGCCTTTTGTTTGGGGTACCGCACAGGAAGAAGCCTTCACGGTATTCAAAGATAAGTTGACACATGCTCCTTTACTCCAACTTCCTAATTTTAATAAGAGTTTTGACATTGAATGTGATGCTAGTGGAATTGGATTAGGAGGGGTGTTATTACAAGATGGCAAACCTGTTGCATACTTTTCTGAAAAATTGAGTGGGCCTAGTCTGAACTATTCTACTTATGATAAAGAATTATATGCTCTTGTTTGGACCTTAGAAACATGGCAACATTATTTATGGCCCAAAGAATTTGTTATACATTCTGATCATGAATCTTTGAAACACATTAAAAGTCAAGCTAAACTGAACCGCCTTCATGCTAAATGGGTTGAATTCATTGAGACTTTCCCTTATGTCATTAAACACAAGAAGGGCAATGAAAATGTTATTGCTGATGCTTTGTGTCGTTGTTATACTATGCTTTCACAACTTGACTTTAAAATATTTGGTTTGGAGACCATCAAAGATCAATATGTGCATGATGCTGAATTTGAAGATGTATTGCAGAATTGTTAGAAAGGGAGAACTCGGAACAAGTTCGTTCTTAACGATGGATTTGTGTTTCGTGCTAACAAGCTATGCATTCCAGCTAGCTCCGTTCGTCTTTTGTTATTGCAGGAGGTGCATGGAGGAGGATTAATGAGACACTTTGGCGTCAAGAAGACGGAGGATATACTTGCTACACATTTCTTTTGGCCAAAGATGAGACGGGATGTTGAGCGTTTTGTTGCTCGCTGCACTACATGTCAAAAAGCTAAGTCACGACTCAATCCTCATGGTTTATATATGCCTTTGCCTGTACCTAGTGTTGCTTGGGAGGATATATCTATGAACTTTGTTTTAGGTTTACCTCGAACAAAGAAGGGGAGGGATAGCATATTTGTTGTCGTGGATAGGTTCTCAAAAATGGCACACTTTATACCATGTCATAAAAGCGATGATGCTGTTAATGTTGTTGATTTGTTCTTTCATGAAATTATTCGCTTGCATGGTGTGCCAAATACTACTGTTTCAGATCGTGATACTAAATTTCTTAGCCACTTTTGGAGATGTTTATGGGCTAAGTTGGGGACTAAACTGCTTTTTAGTACTACTTGTCACCCCCAAACTGATGGACAAACTGAAGTAGTCAATAGAACTTTGTCTACTATGCTTAGGGCTGTTTTGAAGAATAACAAGAAAATGTGGGAAGAATGCTTGCCTCATATTGAATTTGCTTATAATCGTTCATTGCATTCTACTACTAATATGTGCCCTTTTGAAATTGTGTATGGTTTCCTACCTTGTGCACCTATTGATTTGTTGCCTCTTCCATCTTCGGAGAAGGTTAATTTTGATGCTAAATAACATGCTGAATTGATTTTAAAAATGCATGAGTTAACTAAGGAAAACATTGACCGTATGAATGCTAAATATAAACTTGCTGGCGATAAGGGTAGAAAACATGTTGTGTTTGCACCTAGAGATCTTGTTTGGTTACATTTGCGTAAGGATAGATTTCCTAATTTGCGCAAATCAAAGCTAATGCCACGTGCTGATGGTCCTTTTAAGGTGTTAGAGAAAATAAATGATAATGCATATAAACTTGAGCTACGTGCAGATTTTCGGGTTAGTCCCACTTTTAACACTGCAGATTTGAAGCCTTATTTGGGTGAGGACGATGAACTTTCGTCGAGGACGACTTCATTTCAAGAAGGGGAGGATGATGAGGACATCAATACCATTGTTACACCCACAGCCCCTGCTGCTATACAAACTGGACCAATCACTAGAGCTTGCGCACGCCAATTGAATTATCAGTTACTTTTGTTTCTTGGTAACGATTCTAATGTTCATGAGAATATGATGCTGCCTAAATTGGATACATTTGTTTTTCTTACAAATGAAGGGTGTAGCTTGGACAATAAAGATGAACCTTGGAGCAAGTTCAAGAATGGAGATGATGGCATGCGCAAGGGGATCAAGAACGGAGTTACAAGTGATGATTTCAGGACTTTGAAGCCACCATAAGGAGTGCATGAAGCCTTGGATGAAATATACAAGATGCCACTTCCTAAATTTCGTCCAGAGGCTATTTTAGGTGTTGCGTCACCTTATTATTGGGCCAGGCCCATGTATTTTCGAAATAACTAAGTATAGGCTGTTTTTAGAGTCCGTATGTGTGGAGAAACAAGAGTTAGGGTTGGTTTCGGACCCCTCCTCCAAGGGCCACGAAATCCCCCCCCCCCCTCTTCCTCCATATATACAGCCCTTAGACCGTCATTTAGACTTTGGGTTTTGTTTAGATTAAAATTTGCCATAGCTGCAACTTCGCGTACTTTGTTTGTGTTCAACGACCAGAGAAAGGCATCACAGAACCCCACCTTGATCAATAAAGCTTTCATCTTATATTCGCAATATCCAGATTGCAATCTTAGTTTCTTGCTTATTCTTCGTTTGCTCGCAGGAAACAGACCCTCGTGGTCAGGTTGATCGTGCTCCGGCGTGGTCAATAACCCTCGGAAGTTGGTTTAGCGATTGCTAAGGCGCGACGTCTCGCACGTTCGTAGTCGGATCGTCAAGGTCGACTCCCATAGAAAACAATAGCCACCCATTGAAACATCAGGACACTTTCGCCTCTATCAACCTCTTCCCATGGCAAGAAAAATCGATCTAGTTGGCCTAACTAAACCAAAGATTCCAAGAAGAAATACGAGGCTATAAATAATCATGCATATAAGAGATCAAAAGAGGACTCAAATAACTTTCATGGATATATAGATCTGATCATAAACTCAAAGTTCATTGGATCCCCACAAACACACCGCAAAAAAGAGTTACATCAAATAGATCTCCAAGAGACCATTATATTGAGAATCAAAAGAGAGAGAGGAAGCCATCTAGATACTGCCTACTGCTACCTCTTGAGCACTACGTTGGTCTTCCCTTGAAGAGGGAAGGGTGATGCAGCAAAGTAGCGTAAGTATTTCCCTTAGTTTTTGAGATCCAAGGTATCAATCTAGTAGGAGGCCACGCACGAGTCCCTCGCACCTACACAAACAAATAAACTCCTTGCAACCAATGCAATAAAGGAGTTGTCAATCCCTTCACGGTCACTTACGAGAGTGAGATCTGATAGATGTGATAAGATAATATTTTTTGTATTTTTCAGATAAAGAGAAATAAGGATGCAAAGTAAAATAAAAGGCAAAATAAATAACTAAGTATTGGAAGATTAATATGATGGAGAATAGACCCGGGGGCCATAGGTTTCACTAGTGGCTTCTCTCAAGAGCATAAGTATTACGGTGGGTGAACAAATTACTGTTGAGCAATTGACAGAATTGAGCATAGTTATGAGAATATCTAGGTATGATCATGTATATAGGCATCACGTCCGAGACAAGTAGACCGACTCCTGCCTGCATCTACTACTATTACTCCACACATCGACTGCTATCCAGCATGCATCTAGAGTATTAAGTTCAAGAGAACAGAGTAACGCTTTAAGCAAGATGACATGATGTAGAGGGATAAAGTCATGCAATATGAAATAAACCCCATCTTGTTATCCTCGATGGCGACAATACAATACGTGCCTTGCTGCCCCTACTGTCACTGGGAAAGGAGACCACAAGATTGAACCCAAAGCTAAGCACTTCTCCCATTGCAAGAAAGATCAATCTAGTAGGCCAAACCAAACTGATAATTCGAAGAGACTTGCAAAGATAACCAATCATACATAAAACAATTCAGAGAAGATTCAAATATTGTTCATAGATAAACTTGATCATAAACCCACAATTCATCGGTCTCAACAAACACACCGCAAAAGAAGATTACATCGAATAGATCTCCACAAGAGAGGGGGAGAACTTTGTATTGAGATCCAAAAAGAGAGAAGAAGCCATCTAGCTAATAACTATGGACCCGAAGGTCTGAAGTAAACTACTCACACTTCATCGGAGAGGCTATGGTGTTGATGTAGAAGCCCTCCGTGATCGATGCCCCCTGCGGCGGAGCTCCGGAAAAGGTCCCAAGATGGGATCTCGTGGATACAGAAAGTTACAGCGGCGGAATTAGGGTTTTGGCTCTGTATCTGGTAGTTTGGGGCTACGTAGGTATATATAGGAGGAAGGAGTACGTCGGTGGAGCAACATGGGCCCCACGAGGGTGGACGGCGTGCCTGGGGGGGTAGGCACGCCCCCTACATCGTGCCTTCCTGGTTGATGTCTTGACGTGGGGTCCAAGTCCTCTGGATCATGTTCGTTTCGAAAATCACGTTCCCGATGATTTCATTCCGTTTGGACGCCGTTTGATATTCTTTTTCCGCGAAACCCGAAAATAGGCAAAAAACAACAATTCTGGGCTGGGCCTCCGGTTAGTAGGTTAGTCCCAAAAATAATATAAAATTGTATAATAAAGCCCAATAATGTCCAAAACAGGATATAATATAGCATGGAACAATTAAAAATTATAGATACGTTGGAGACATATCACCTACGGACCCGTAGGTCTATAATGAACTACTCACGCATCATCGAAGAGGCACCAATGAGGATGATGAACCCCTCCGTGATGGTGTTTAGATTGGATCTCGTGGTTCTGGAACTTGCGACGGCTGGAATTGTGTTTCGTCGACTCTTCTAGGGTTTTTGGAAATTTATAGGGCGAAGAGGCGGTGCGGGAGGCCACCAAGGTGGGCACAACCCACCTGGGTGCACCTTGGTGGGTTGTGCTCCCTTCGGAGCCCCCCTCTGGTACTTGTTTGGCCCCCCATCAGGTGTCTTCTGGCCCAGAAAAATTCTCCAAAAAGTTTTGCTGTGTTTGGACTCCGTTTTGTACTGATATTCTATGAAGCAAAAAACAACAACTGGCACTGGGCACTATGTCAATAGGTTAGTCCCAAAAAATGATATAAAGTTTCTATAAAATGATTGTAAAACATCCAAGAATGATAATATAACAACATGGAACAATAAAAAAAATATGTTGGAGGCGTATCAACTAGCCGTATCCACGGGTGCCCTCCATACCAACACTTTCCAAGGAATTTATTATTTGACAACATAAATAATTTTTTTCACTTCGTGACTGGGCATCCCTATTACCTTGCCACACTCTCGTGCAATGACAAGTGAATAAACAGTCATCTTGAGGATACCATATCTAGCATGGAAAATATCGGCCACCTCCTGCCGCTTCATGAGCGGTACGGGCACACAAAAAGGACATTCATTTTGAAAATTAGAGTTGGCACATACAAATTTACTTGGAACGGCATGGAAATACCGCATATAGGTAGATATGGTGGACTTACTTGGCACAACTTGGTTTAGGATTTTGAATGCACAAGCAGTATTCCCACTTAGTACAAGGAAAGGTTACCAAATAGATAGAGAAGCAACCAACCAAGAAACCAAAACGGTCATAAATGAGCATTGAACATAACTAACACCGTATAATGCACCACACACATGATATAACTTCATTGCATAACTATTGACTTTCGTGCTTGCATAGGGAATCTGATGCGGAGCATCCTATGGACATCACCATGTTAAGAGTCCGTTTGGCGTGTGACACATGCGACATCTACTTCACATACACAAAGTTGAATCATCTCCTTTACACGTGCTCACTTGACCCCTTCGAGGATGGTATACTACTTGACACTCCACTCGTGTGCATACATAGGTATTGTCGGAGAACCACGGACGAGGAGGAGGCGTGCAAGCTCAAGTGTACAACTACACCATCCGTGAGGAAAGCGTGGAAGCGAAGACGGAAGAAGACGGAGCTGCTGAAGCAACAACGGCCGAACATCTAGCCTAGAGGGCGGACATCCATCACCTGGGCACCTGCGCAGGAGCTGCCCCAACATACGGCTAAAAGCATCAGCGGCTGGACATCCGGCGCCTGAGCAACGCCTGGACATTCGGCACCCGTCCTGGAAATCCGACAAAGTCGTATCTAGAGAAGACTAGAATGGCCTATTCCAGGCCGGATATCCGGCCCGTGCCCCGGACATCCGGCCTCCCACGAATGGCCGGACATCCAGCCCCCAGCCCAGACATCCGGTGCCTGCCTGCGCAAAGAGTTAGGCCAAAGGCCCATGTATCCCTCTTTCCCACTTACCCATTCGTGGCTTAGACTATATATAGACATCCTCCTCCTAGTTAGGGTTAGCATAATGATAGCTTATTTATAGATAGAGCCTTGCTCATCCTTGTGGTTCTTCTCGATCAAGAGACCACGGCCTCTACGGAGAAAATCCACGCTTGGATTCAAGACCCCTCATGGGAAGACCCCTCGCGGGCTCAAGGCCTCCTCACGGAGATGAACTAGTTACCTCCTGTATCCCCCTTTGTTGGATTTGGATCGTGTATCTCTTTGTGTTCATGGATCTAGCATATGTGTATTTGTTCTTGTTGATTTAAGTGCTTCCTGTTGTTTCCCCTTGTGATTTACCTCGTGTTTCCCCTCATGTTCTTCGTGTTCTTTGTAGCATCCCCTCCATTTTATGAAAGATCGGCCTTAGGGTTTCCACCCTACATCATCTTGGATCAGAGCAAGGTTGATCATGAATTTGGAGCCCCTACCCCTTCGTTTCTAGCCTTCTTTTGCTTGATTTCGTCCTGAATTCGAAAATCCCCACCAAAAATAGCCACAATTTTTTTGTGTTTTGTTCGTTTGATGATCTTTTGTTGATTTTGATCCGTGGATTTGCTTGGTTTCAAGTGGATCTTTGTAACATCCCAAAATTCTAAATTTTGGAATGTTATAATAAATAGATAGATTTGATTGATTGTTTGATTGATTGACTGAAAGTGAGTGAATTCGAAACTTTTGAAAGTTAAATGAGAGGGAATAAAAGGACTTTCCCAAACTTTCATTTTGCATTTTATGCTCTCCATGAATTCAAATGCTTTCCATCACAAAACCCTGGAGAGAAGATGACATGACTTCTTCCATTTATTTAAATGACAAGGGGTGTTGAAAATATTTGAGTTTCATTTGAAAAAAATTCCAATTCTAAAACTTTATGCAACTCAATGATTTTCACGAGCGAAGATAAAATTACTTCTTCAAACCTATGAAATATGAGTTGGGAGTTTCAAGGAATTAAATTCAAAGTTCTTTTGAATTTATTTCCAATTTGGAGTTATTTGAGTTTTAGTCAAATCATTTTTTCTCCAAAAATAAAATATATGGAAAATAGGGTAACATGATTCCCTACATCACAAAATTGGAGAGAAATAAATTTGAATTCATTTTGGTATTTAAAAAATGATTTTTGTTGGATTTTAATAGACCAGTAGCACTCTTTGATTTATCTGAATTTGCGGGGATTTTATTTGGCATTATAAAAATGTTCAAGCTGTAGGAAATCTTTTTCTGAAAATTTTGATATATTATATGCCTATATAATATTTTAATTATTTCGTTTTAATTATTCTATTTGTCTCGGAAATGTTAAAAAAACGCTCTCCGCCGCCGAACTGGGCCGGCCCATCATGCCACGGCCCAGCCAACCGCCGCACCGACCGACTCCATGCCGGAGTCCAGTCGGCGTACGTCGCGCCACCGCCGTATCCGCTCGGGACACATCCCGAGTCGGCGCCGCTCCGGCCCCCTTAAATAGCGGGGACGCCGGGCCCCCCGAGCCACAGCGTCACAGCCGCTGCCGCCCGCCGCACTGCCGCGCCGCCGCCGCTGCGCTTCGCCGCCTCGCCGCCGCAGTCGCTGCCCCACCGCGCCGCTCGCCTGCTTCGCCACACCACCCCGCCGCTCGCCGCTGCCCGCGTCGCCGCTGTCCGCCGCGCCGGAGCACGCCGCCCTTGCCGGAGCCGCCGCTCCACCGATCCAAAACCGCCGCCGCCGGTTTATTTCGTTGAACCGGTGCAAAACCGTTAAACCGGCTGGTTTTATCTATTAGGTTGGTTTTTACTTATTAGACCGGTTTATTTTTCTAGCTTAATTTAATTAGTAAACGTTCGCTATGTTAGCTTCTGCAGTGAACGAGTTCATTCTTTAGTTCACCGTAACGAACGTTCGCTTTTTAGTTTTCTTCTTTTTTCTGTTAATTTTCGTCAGGGACCTATTTGTGATGATTTTATTTACAGATTAGTCCCTTTGTTTCAAACAACCACAACTTTTTGCTCGTTAGTCCAAATCCAACGAAACCAACGCTCACTTCTTCGTCACGATCCCCTCTATCCAGTAATCCAACTCCAACATGTTTTTGAAAAGTTTAAAATTTAAATTAGATCAGATTTGAATTCAAACTTCGTTTGATCATAACTTGAGTTTCGTAGCTCCGTTTCAGTTGATTCTTTTTGCAAATCGAAGCTCTTGACCTAAACTTTCTGATAAGGCCAAATTCACATAATTTTGGTACTATAAGAAAATTTTTATGTTGCAAGAGCTATTTTCTTGGTTTTGATGTTTTCCGAATCGACTTCTTCGATCTTTCTGGTCTTTTGAGTGATTGCTTATGTGTGGTTACTATTGCTTGATCTCGATAGATTGACCGGAGTGTGACGAGTAGAGATATCAAGATTTTTGAGTGTGAATCATCTTCATCAACATTGTAGGCAAGTTCACACTTTGATCATATCCCTTTCATACCCAGTTTTTATGCATTAGTTTCACCCTCAAACATTGCATGAGTAGGATTGATAACATGTGGGTATTGGGAAGTAGTTGATGAGGTAGGAACCTATTACCTGTTTATTATCAAACCCTTGGGAGTAACTATTACGTTATGCTTACATTGCCATGCTATGCTCGTAGACGTGGATTGGGTTTTGAGAGTATTCATGAGAGATGTGAGATTGTTAATTAATGGTTTACTTAAGGTGGCAACTTAAACACACATCTGGGTGGATTGAGGCACCTGGTTATTCCAGGATTGCCTGTCTAGACACCTGGGTAGACCAGGATTGCCTATTTTTTTATGGACCGCCACCCAGGCTCAAAGGGATCATGAAATTATTCAAACTAGAAACTTCCGTGTGCAGCCACAAGCTATTATGGGCTCTAGCATAGTTTATTAAGTCGTGCGAACTCTTACAGGGTAGACTAGCAGATGTAGGGGAAAGTAGGTGTAACGGTCTACCCATCATAGGGTGCTAGCGCTTCTGAAAGACTATGTCTCGGTCATCCGTTTCTCAAACACCATGCAGTGCGAGAAACCAAACGGAGGCGATCGAGTCTTGTGGGGAAATGTGCGCAAACCTCTACAGAGTGTATAAACTAATCATGGTTAGCCGTGTCCCCGGTTATGGACATCTTGAGTATCTAGTACCTGGATTATCATGTGAATCTCATCATGTTACTTTAAATTAATTTTTGTTGGGTTTAATTATGTTACTTAATTGGGATTGGGAATGCTCTCAACCATTCTCAATGATTAACAACCACCATGATTGTTAAATAAAATTTATTCCTTTGTAGTAGGGAAAAATTGGCTTTTCGCAAAAACCTTATAACCATAGAGCTTTTCCACCAACCAAATATGCATGTAGTGATAGCCTTTATTCATCATTTCTCTATGGTGTGAATTTGCCAGTACATTCAATGTACTGACCCTTTGTGGCTGCAACGTCTCATGTTGCAGGATTATCTTTGCCATTGGTGTTGATGGGAATCCACAACCTTGTTACTTGTGCTATTGGGATTGAGGTAATAATATCTACGTTACTTTATACATGTGATTTACCTCTGTTATAAATCCTCGAGTACTGTGTGTGTTAGCGTACTGATCCAAGGATGACACTTAAGCACAGAGACTTGATCCATTCGGGTCGGGTCGCTACAATCTTGCTTTCCCCCAAGTTCCCCCACCTTCCATCCACGAAATTCCCCAATTTTGCCCTCAAAATCATCAATTTCCGCCCCATATCGAGTTTCGAAGTCCAACTCCCGATCTGGAATCATCGGGCCGGACATCCGGGCCATCAGGCCGGACATCCGGGTCCCCGGCTGGAAATCCAGCTCCTGGGCACAAAATCTATACGGTTCTAGACATTAGCTGCCGGATATCCGGCCCCCACCCCTGGAAGTCCGACCCCTGGCATCTCGGCCTCACATGTTTCACCGTTTTGACGATAACTAATTCATACGAAGTTCGTTTTTGACGTTCTTTAGCTCATTTTGAAGCTATTGACACCCCCCATCCCATAAAAATACTACCATCACCATTTGACTCCATCAAAGTTTTGGAACTTTCAAATCTTTGCCTAGGGCCTTCGCCAGATCATCTGCATTCCACCACCGACTTCCGTAACGTAACCCATTTTATTCCCCATTGCATTTTAGGTTGTTTGAGTTGTGATTCGAGTCTCCTAAGGTGTTTCAACTACTTAGGGATGGTTGCTTCTTCATCAACCACCACCACCACTTCCACATAACCTTGCCAACCATACACTTCCGCCACCCCAACTTAACCCAATTTTGTTTGTGTTGTGAGTTGTGTCTCCTAAGGTGTTTCTAAAGGAAATATGCCCTAGAGGCAATAATAAAGTTGTTATTTATATTTCCTTACATCATGATAAATGTTTATTATTCATGCTAGAATTGTATGAACTGGAAACTTAATACATGTGTGAATACATAGACAAACAGAGTGTCCCTAGTATGCCTCTACTCGGCTAGCTCGTTAATCAAACATGGTTAAGTTTCCTAGCCATGGACATGTGTTTTCATTTGATGAATGGGATCACATCATTAGAGAATGATGTGGTGGACAAGACCCATCCGTTAGCTTAGCATAATGATCGTTCCGTTTTATTGCTACTGCTTTCTTCATGACTTATACATGTTCCTCTGACTATGAGATTATGGAACTCCCGAATACCGGAGGAACACCTTGTGTGCTACCAAACGTCACAATGTAACTGGGTGATTATAAAGATGCTCTACAGGTGTCTCTGATGGTGTTTGTTCAGTTGGCATAGATCGAGATTAGGATTTGTTACTCCGTCTATCGGAGAGGTATCTCTGGGCCCTCTCGGTAATGTACATCATTATGAGCCTTGCAAGCAATGTGACTAATGAGTTAGTTGCGGGATGATGCATTACAGAATGAGTAAAGAGACTTGCTGGTAACGAGATTAAACTAGGTATTGAGATACCGATGATCGAATCTCGGGCAACTAACATACCGATGACAAAGGGAACAACGTATGTTGTTATGCGGTTTGACCGATAAAGATCTTTGTAGAATATGTAGGAACCAATATGAGCATCCAGGTTCCGCTATTGGTTATTGACCAGAGATGAGTCTCGGTCATGTCTACATAGTTCTTGAACCCGTAGCATCCGTACGCTTAATGTTTTGTGACGATTTGTATTATGAGTTATGTGATTTGATGCCCGAAGTTTTTTCGGAGTCCCCGATGAGATCGGGGACATGACGAGGAGTCTCGAAATGGTCGAGACGTAAAGATCGATATATTGGAAGGCTATATTCGGACATCGGAAAGGTTCCGAGTGATTCGGGTATTTTTCGGAGTACTGGAGATTTACGGGAATTCTTATTGGGTCTTAATGGGCCATACGGGAAAGGAGAGAAAGGCCTCAAGGGTGGCCGCACCCCTTCCCCATGGGCTGGTCCAAATTGGACTTGGGAAAGGGGGCGCCCCTTCCTTCCTTCTCCTTCTCCCTTCCTTTTTTCCTATTCAATGTGAGAGGTGGAATCCTACTAGGACTAGGGAGTCCTAGTAGGACTCCACACTTTGGGCGCGCCCTATGAGGGTCGGCCTCCTCCTCCCTCCATCCTTTATATACATGGCCAGGGGGCACCCCATAGACACACAAGTTGATCATTGATCCCGTAGTCGTGTGCGGTGCCCCCCTCCACCATAATCCACCTCGGTCATATCGTAGTGGTGCTTAGGCGAAGCCCTGTTTCGGTAGCATCATCATCACCGTCATCATGCCATCGTGCTGACGAAGCTCTCCCTCGACACTTTGCTGCATCGTGAGTTCGTGGGATGTCACCGAGCCGAACGTGTGCAGATCGTGGAGGTGCCGTACTTTCGGTACTAGGATCCGTCGGGTCGTGAAGACGTACGACTACATCAACCGTGTTGTCATAACGCTTCCGCTTATGGTCTACGAGGATACGTAGACAACACTCTCCCCTCTCATTTCTATGCATCACCATGATCTTGCGTGTGCGTAGGATTTTTTTTGAAATTACTGCGTTCCCCAACAGTGGCATCCGAGCCAGGTTTATGCGTAGATGTTATATGCACGAGTAGAACACAAAGGAGTTGTGGGCGTGGGTATATACATATTGCTTGCTGTCACTAGTTGATTCTTGATTCGGCGGTATTGTTGGATGAAGCGGCCCAGACCGACATTACGCGTACGCTTACGGGAGACTGGTTCCACCGACGTGCTTCGCACACATGTGGCTGATGGGTGTCAATTTCTCCAACTTTAGTTGAATCGCATTCAATGAACAGGGTTCTTTTTGAAGATCAAAAAGCAATCACTATACCACGTTGTGGTTTTTGATGCATAGGTAAGAACGGTTCTTTCTCAGCCCGTAGCAGCCACATAAAACTTGGAACAAGAAAGTAGAGGACGTCTAACTTGTTTTTGCAGGGCATGTTGTGATGTGATATGGTCAAGACATGATGAGATACAAATTGTTGTATGAGATGATCATGTTTTGTTGAAGTTATTGGCAACT
This sequence comes from Triticum urartu, assembly GCF_003073215.2. Lineage (NCBI taxonomy): Eukaryota > Viridiplantae > Streptophyta > Magnoliopsida > Poales > Poaceae > Triticum > Triticum urartu. Next base: position 169,647,820 of record NC_053022.1, on the reverse strand, counting down.
AGTAGGAGCCTTATGGTTATCTCATTATTGCATAAGACGCAAGCGCCATGTAATTGCTTTACTTTATCGCTATGCGATAGCAATAGTTGCAAAAGAAATAGTTGGCGAGACGACCATATGACGACACATTGATAAAGATCAAGATGATGGAGATCATGGTGTCATGCCGGTGACGATGGATATCATGACGCTACTTTGGAGATGGAGATCAAAGGCACAAGATGATGATGGCCATATCATGTCACATATTTTGATTGCATGTGATGTTTATCTTTTATGCATCTTATTTTGCTTAGTACTTCAGTAGCATTATAAGATGACCCCTCACTAAATTTCAAGGTATAAGTGTTCTCCCTGAGTATGCACCGTTGCGACAGTTCTTCGTGCTGAGACACCACGTGATGATCGGGTGTGATAAGCTCTACGTTCACATACAATGGGTGCAAGCCAGTTTTGCACACGCAGAATACTCGGGTTAAACTTGACGAGCCTAGCATATGCAGATATGGCCTCGGAACACTAAGACCGAAAGGTCGAGCGTGAATCATATAGTATATATGATCAACATAGTGATGTTCACCATTGAAAACTATTCCATCTCACGCGATGATTGGACATGTTTTAGTTGATATGGATCACGTGATCGCTTAGATGATTAGAGGGATGTCTATCTAAGTGGGAGTTCTTAAGTAATATGATTAATTGAACTTAAATTTATCATGAACTCAGTCCTGATAGTATTTGCATATCTATGTTGTAGATCAATTGCTCGCGTATAGCTTCCCTATTTTATTTATGATATGTTCCTAGAGAAAACTATGTTGAAAGATGATAGTAGCAATAATGTGGATTGGATCCATGATATGAGGATTATCCTCGTTGCTGCACAGAACAATTATGTCCTAGATGCACCACTAGGTGACATAACTATTGCAGGAGAAATGCAGATGTTATGAACGTTTGACAAAGCTCGATATGATGACTACTTAATAGTTTAGTGCACCATGCTTTACGGCTTAGAACCGGGACTTCAAAAATGTTTTTGAATGACACAGAGCATATAAGATGTTCTAAGAGTTGAAATTGGTATTTTATACTCATGCCCGTGTCGAGAGGTAGGAGACCTCTGACAGTACTTCTCCTACAAGATGGAGGAGAATAGCTCAACCAGTGAGCATGTGCTCAGATTGTCTGGGTACTACAATTGCTTGAATCAAGTGGGAGTTAATCTTCCTGATAAGATAGTAATTGACAAAGTTCTCTAGTCACTATCACCAAGTTACTAGAACTTAGTGATGAACTATAATATGAAAGGGATGACAAAAGTAATTCCCAAGCTCTTCGCGATGCTAAAGTCGGTGAAGGTAGAAATCAAGAAATAGCATCAAGTGTTGATGGTTAACAAGACCACTAGTTTCAATAAAAGGGCCAAGGGAAAGAAAGGGAACTTCAAGAAGAATGGCAAGCAAGTTGCCACTCCCATGAAGAAGCCCAAAGCTAGACCCAAGCCTGAAACTGAGTGCTTTTACTGCAAATCAAATGGTCACTGGAAGTGGAACTGCTGATAGAGGCGGGGGTGTCGCGATCTTTCGATGAGATGATAACTATTGATTTGGTGGAGACGACTCTGACGGCCCGACTACAAACATGCACGATGTTGCGCCTTAGAAATCGCTAAACCAACTCCGAAAGGTTATTGACCACGCCGGAGCACGATCAACCTGACCACGAAGGTCTACTGCAAGCAATCGAAGAATAAGCAAGAATATGATTAAGCAATCCGAATATTGCGAATATGGATGAAGTATTGATAAAAGTGGGGTTTCATAAGCGGTCTTGGTCTAGTCGTTGGACACAAATGAAGTACATGAAGTTGCAGCAATGGCTAACTTTTAAGTAAATAAAACCCAAATCTAAACGATGCCTTAAGGGCTATATTTATAGGGAAAAGAGAGGGGATTTTGTCCACCCTTGGCAAGGTGGGACTAAAACACCTCCTAAGTCGTTTCCCCTACAATATGGACTCTAAAAATATATTACATGGGCCTGGACCAAAATAAAGGTGTCGCAACACCAATAATAAGCTATGTACCAAATTTATGAAAGGCCATCTTGTATATTTCGTCCATCTTCTTGTATGTCATCATGGTGGCTTCAAAGTCCGGAAATCTCCACTTGAACCTCCGTTCTTGTTCTCTTCGCACGCACCTTCATCTCCGTTCTTGACCATGCTCCAATGTTCATCCTTCTTGTCCGTTCTAGGCCCTTCAATTGCAAGTAACACAAATGTATCTAAGTTAGGCAGCATCATATTCTCATGAACACTAGAAACATTACCAAGAAACTAAAGTACCTGATAATTTAATTGGCATATCTGAGCTCTAGCAACTGTTCCAAGAGGTAAAACAATAGGGGATATGGGTGTAACTGTGTAGCCATGTCCTCATCAACTGCCCTAGATACTTGACGGATAAGAAGGATGGCAAAGTGAACAAAGGTATATTTGATATACATGTTATTGATGTGTACTTTACTAGTGTTTATAGGAACCCCTCAGTATTTGATTCTGGTTCAGTTGCTAAGAGTAGTAACTCAAAACAAGAGTTGCAAACTAAATAGAGACTAGTTAAGGGCGAGGTGATGATGTGAGTTGGAAGTCATTCCAAGATTGATAAGATCACCATCGCACACTCCCTTTACCTTCGGGATTAGTGTTGAACCTAAAATAAATGTTATTTGGTGTTTGCGTTGAGCATAAAAATGATTGGGTCATGTTTATTACAATACGGTTATTCATTTAAGTCAAAGAATAATTGTTGTTCTATTTACATGAATAAAACCTTCTATGGTCATACACTCAATATAAATGGTTTATTGAATCTCGATCGTAGTGATACACATATTCATAATATTGAAGCCAAAAGATGCAAAGTTAATAATGATAGTGCAACTTATATGTGGCACCGCCATTTAGGTCATATTGGTGTAAAGCGCATGAAGAAACTCCAAGCGGATGGACTTTTGGAATCACTTGATGCTTGCGAACCATGCCTCATGGGCTAGATAACTAAGACTCCATTCTTTGGAACAATCGAGTGAGCAATAGACTTGTTGGAAATAATACATACTGATGTGTGCGGTCCAATGAATGTTGAGGCTCGCAGCAGGTATCATCATTTTCTGACCTTCACAGATGATTTGAGCAGATATGGGTATATCTACTTGATGTAACATAAGTCTGAAACATTTGAAAAGTTCAAAGAATTTCAGAGTGAAGTGGAAAATCATCTGATGCGGAGCATCCCAAGATCATCCCCATGGACGCACCTACACCTCCAACGACACCACTTGGACCAATGACACGAGCCCGAGCCAAGGCTATCGAAGATAAGGTGAACTCACTCCTCTCCGAACTTCCACTTTCTATGCATGAGACATGGCTACTACCTAAGTCCGAGGTGTTGTGCATGATTGGGCACCAAGAGGACCCACCCAAAGATGCGCATGAAGATGTACAAGTCACCAAGTCCACGGATGAGGAGAACCAATGGAAGGAGCCAAGAACATCTCCCAGGCCCCGGATATCCGGCCAGGACCCCGGACATCCGGCCCCTGGAGCGTCATCCACTACAGTAGCTCAGCCGCCAGAAGCTACAGGCCCCGGACATCCGGCCCCGACAGCCCGACCATCCGGCCTCTCCTGAGCCCCCGGACATCCGGCCACCAACCCGGAAATCCGGCCCCTCCGAACCCGAGAGCAACAAAGGCCACCACTCCAGCCTGGACATCCGGCCTCCCTAGTCCAGACATCTGACGTCGCCTGAGAGCCCGGACATCCGACCATACTAGCCCGGACATTCGGCCTCCCCTGTCTGCGCACAGTGAAGGGCCGAGGCCCGTGTATCCCTTCTTCCCCCTAGACTATATATACTCCACCTCGCCCAACCGTCTAGGGTTAGCAAAGGTTTAGCTCATGTTTGTGTGAGAGCTTTGCTCATCCACTTGGTTACCTTCTCCACGGAGATTCGATCCTCCACCGGAGAAGATCCCCCAAGCGGATTCAAGACCCCTCTTTAGGGAAGAACATCAAGACCTCCTCACGGAGAAGACCGGCTACCCTTGTATCGTCCTTTGTTGTCCGTGGATCATGTATCTTTCCTTATGTACTCGAGGATCTAGCACATGTGTGACTTATTCGTGTTGGTTTAGTGTTTCCTCTTGTGTTTCCCCTCTTTTTCCCCTCATGTTCCTCGTGTTCTTCGCGGGATCCACTCCTTTCGTGAAAGATCGGCCAATTAGGGTTCCACCCTACATCATCTTGGTATCAGAGCCACGTTGATCACGATTTCGAAGGCTCCCCGTTGTCTTTCTAGCCTTGTTTTGTTGTTTTTCGTCCTAATTCGAAAATTCCCCACCAAAAATAGCCCCAATTTTTTTTGTGATTTGTTGGTGTGTTGAGATTTTGTTGGTTTGGATCCGTGGATTTGCTTTGTTTTGAGTGGATCTAGCTTCCCATCCATTTTCCCCCAATTTCCATCCACAAATTCCTCCGAATTTCGCCCGGATTTGACCTCTCCATGCGGTGTTCATCCCGTTCGTCCCCGGATCCAGAGCCCGGACATCCGGCCCGTCAAGCCCAGACATCCGGCACCCGGACATCCGACCCCTGGCAGCAACATCTCCATCCACCGCCCAATTTTCCGTCCATTTTTCACCAAATTTTGTTCCGGTGCCCATCATATACCACATATACTTCCGCATACCTCCACCACATTCGCATAACCCAACCATTTTGGACCGTTTCGCTCTCCAACACATTTGCTACTTCGAGGTTTGAGAATTTGAGTTGCGGTACCGTATCATTTTGTGTTTCGGCTATCTAGGTACGGTTCGACATCGACATCACCACCGCTCATCTTCGTCACGGACGCGTCCTACATCATCACCGCCGTCCTACATCATCATCAACAATGACCACCTCGACTAAACCTTGGTATTCGTGCCACCATTTTGACACCATACCGGAAGCAAGACCGGTAACCTCATCTTGGTATTGGACATATCACTCTTGCCATTACATTGATAGCCATTATAGCCTTACTCCTTTGCGATGCTTACCCATCGAGACTAGCCATTGTGTATTGCCGGCAACGATACTTGTGCACATTAGTGATCATACTTCTCATATCATCCATATATCATTGTTGCATATATTGGTAACATCTCTTGTGTCACAAAGTTGGCATCGCACACTCACTTGCTATATCGGTTCGTCAAGCATTGCATGAGAAAAGAGCTCAAACATCAAAGAGCCAAACAAGCTTTTAAGCAAAGAGGAAAGATAAGCAAAGAGCTTTTAAGCAAGAACCATACCATCATACAACATTAAGATTGTCATACTCGATCATCTTGGATCATATCATAGCAACACCTTGCATAGAGCATACTTGGGATAGAAGTCGTTGCATTTTTGCTAAGTAGGTTGTGCACAAGTTCTTGTATCCGCCTATTATGCAATCATGCTAGCGTCTCTCTAGTGTTGTGCAACAAGAGCAGTTTTGTGGATTCCACATTTTGGCTCACCCTTGGTTGCACGACCCCACTTATCTTTTTGCGTGTGTGTTTCCGTGTACCTTATACGCTTGGTCTACTTGTTGTTGGAAATATGCCCTAGAGGCAATAATAAATTGATTATTATTATATTTCCTTGTTCATGATAATCGTTTATTATCCATGCTATAATTGTATTGATAGGAAACTCAGATACATGTGTGGATACATAGACAACACCATGTCCCTAGTAAGCCTCTAGTTGACTAGCTCGTTGATCAATAGATGGTTACGGTTTCCTGACCATGGACATTGGATGTCGTTGATAACGGGATCACATCATTAGGAGAATGATGTGATGGACAAGACCCAATCCTAAGCCTAGCACAAAGATCATGTAGTTCGTATGCTAAAGCTTTTCTAATGTCAAGTATCATTTCCTTAGACCATGAGATTGTGCAACTCCCGGATACCGTAGGAGTGCTTTGGGTGTGCCAAACGTCACAACGTAACTGGGTGGCTATAAAGGTACACTACGGGTATCTCCGAAAGTGTCTGTTGGGTTGGCACGAATCGAGACTGGGATTTGTCACTCCGTGTAAGCGGAGAGGTATCTCTGGGCCCACTCGGTAGGACATCATCATAATGTGCACAATGTGATCAAGGAGTTGATCACGGGATGATGTGTTACGGAAGGAGTAAAGAGACTTGCCGGTAACGAGATTGAACAAGGTATCGGGATACCGACGATCGAATCTCGGGCAAGTATCGTACCGCTAGACAAAGGGAATTGTATACGGGATTGATTAAGTCCTTGACATCGTGGTTCATCCGATGAGATCATCATGGAACATGTGGGAGCCAACATGGGTATCCAGATCCCGCTGTTGGTTATTGACCGGAGAACGTCTCGGTCATGTCTGCATGCTTCCCGAACCCGTAGGGTCTACACACTTAAGGTTCGATGACGCTAGGGTTATAAAGGAAGTTTGTATGTGGTTACCGAATGTTGTTCGGAGTCCCGGATGAGATCCAAGACGTCACGAGGAGTTTCGGAATGGTCCGGAGGTAAAGATTTATATATGGGAAGTCCTGTTTTGGTCACCGGAAGAGTTTCGGGATTTATCGGTAACGTACCGGGACCACCGGGAGGGTCCCGGGGGTCCACCAAGTGGGGCCACCAACCAAGGAGGCATGCGTGGGCTAAGAATGGTGAGGGACCAGCCCCTTAGTGGGCTGGTGCGCCTCCCACAAGGGCCCATGGCGCCTAAGAGGTGGAAAGGGGGCAAACCCTAAGGGATATGGGCCTTAAGGCCCATATTGGTGCGCCTCCCTCTCCTCTCCCCCTCTTGGCCGCCATCCTTGATCCCCATTTAGGGCTGCCGCCCCCCTAGGGGGTGGGAACCCTAGAGGGGGCGCAGCCCCTCCCCTTCCCTATATATATGAGGCCTAGGGCTGCCCATAACACACGCGATTCAATCTCTCGTTGGTGCAGCCCTGCATCTCTCTCTCCCTCCTCTTCTGTGGTGCTTGGCGAAGCCCTGCAGGATAGCCATGCTCCTCCATCACCACCACGCCATTGTGCTGCTGCTGGATGGAGTCTTCCTCAACCTCTCCCTCTCTCCTTGCTGGATCAAGGCGTGGGAGACGTCACCGGGCTGCACGTGTGTTTGAACGCGGAGGTGCCATGCGTTCGGCACTTGGTCATTGGTGATTTGGATCACGACGAGTACGACTCCATCAACCCCGTTCACTTGAACGCTTCCGCTTAGCGATCTACAAGGGTATGTAGATGCACTCTCCTCCCTTCGTTGCTAGTCTCTCCATAGATAGATCTTGGTGACACGTAGGAAAATTTTGAATTTCTGCTACGTTCCTAACAGTGGCATCATGAGCTAGGTCTATTGCGTAGATTCTATGCACGAGTAGAACACAAAGTAGTTGTGGGCGTTGATTTTGTTCAATATGCTTGCCGTTACTAATCTTATCTTGATTCGGCGGCATCCTGGGATGAAGCGGCCCGGACCAACCTTACACGTACTCTTACGTGAGACCGGTTCCACCGACAAACATGCACTAGTTGCATAAGGTGGCTGGCGGGTGTCTGTCTCTCCCACTTTAGTCGGATCGGATTCGATGAAAAGGGTCCTTATGAAGGGTAAATAGCAATTGGCATATCACGTTGTGGTCTTTGCGTAGGTAAGAAACGTTCTTGCTAGAAACCCATAGCAGCCACGTAAAACATGCAAACAACAATTAGAGGACGTCTAACTTGTTTTTGCAGGGTATGCTATGTGATGTGATATGGCCAAAGGATGTGATGAATGATATATGTGATGTATGAGATGATCATGTTCTTGTAATAGGAATCACGACTTGCATGTCGATGAGTATGACAACCGGCAGGAGCCATAGGAGTTGTCTTAATTTATTTATGACGTGCGTGTCAACATAAACGTCATGTAATTACTTTACTTTATTGCTAACCGTTAGCTGTAGTAGTAGAAGTAATAGATGACGTGACAACTTCATGGAGACATGATGATGGAGATCATGATGATGGAAATCATGGTGTCGTGCCGGTGACAAGATGATCATGGAGCCCCAAGATGGAGATCAAAGGAGCTATATCATATTGGCCATATCATGTCACTACTATTTGATTGCATGTGATGTTTATCATGTTTATACATCTTATTTGCTTAGAACGACGGTAGTAAATAAGATGATCCCTCATTAAAATTTCAAGAAGTGTTCTCCCCTAACTGTGCACCGTTGCTACAGTTCGTCGTTTCTAAGCACGCCGTGATGATCGGGTGTGATGGATCCTTACGTTCACATACAACGGGTGTTGACGAGCCTAGCATGTATAGACATGGCCTCGGAACACATGCAAAACACTTAGGGTTAACTTGACGAGCCTAGCATGTACAGACATGGCCTCAGAACACAGAAGACCGAAAGGTCGAGCATGAGTCGTATAGAAGATACGATCAACATGAAGATGTTCACCGGCATTGACTAGTCCGTCTCACGTGATGATCGGACACGGCCTAGTTGACTCGGATCATGTAATCACTTAGATGACTAGAGGGATGTCTATCTGAGTGGGAGTTCATAAGATGAACTTAATTATCCTGAACATAGTCAAAAGGATTTTGCAAATTATGTCGTAGCTCACGCTATAGTTCTACTGTTTAGATATGTTCCTAGAGAAAAATTAGTTGAAAGTTGATAGTAGCAATTATGCGGACTAGGTCCGTAAACTGAGGATTGTCCTCATTGCTTCATAGAAGGCTTATGTCCTTAATGCACCGCTCAGTGTGCTGAACCTCGAACGTCGTCTGTGGATGTTGCGAACATCTGACATACACATTTTGATAACTACGTGATAGTTCAGTTAAACGGTTTAGAATTGAGGCACCGAAGATGGTTTTGAAACGTCGCAAAACATATGAGATGTTTTGAGGGCTGAAATTGGGATTTCAGGCTCGTGCCCACGTCAAAAGGTATAAGACCTCCGACGATTTTCTTAGCCTGCAAACTAAGGAGAAAAGCTCAATTGTTGAGCTTGTGCTCAGATTGTCTGAGTACAATAATCATTTGAATCGAGTGGGAGTTGATCTTCTAGATGAGATAGTGACGTTTCTCCGAAGTCATTACCACCAAGCTGCTAGAGCTTCGTGATGAACTATAATATATCAGGGACATATATGATGATCCTTGAGATATTCGCGATGTTTGACACCACAAAAGTAGAAATCAAGAAGGAGCATCAATTGTTGATAGTTTGTGAAACCAATAGTTTCAAGAAGGGCAAGGGAACAAAGGGATACTTCATGAAACGGCAATTCAGCTGCTGCTCTAGTGAAGAAACCCAAGGTTGAACCCAAATCCGAGACTAAGTGCTTCTGTAATAAGGGGAACAGCCACTGGAGCAGAATTACCCTAGATACTTGGTAGATTAGAAGGCTGGCAAGGTCGATAGAAGTATATTGGATATACATTGTGTTGATGTGTACTTTACTAGTACTCCTAGTAGCACCAGGGTATTAGATACCGGTTCGGTTGCTAAGTGTTAGTAACTCGAAATAAAAGCTACGGAATAAACGGAGACTAGCTAAAGGTGAGCTGACGATATGTGTTGGAAGTGTTTCCAATGTTGATATGATCAAGCATCGCACGCTCCCTCTACCATCGAGTTTGGTGTTTGCGTTGAGCATAGACATGATTGGATTATGTCTATCGCAATACGGTTATTCATTTAAGGAGAATAACGGTTACTCTATTTATTTGAATAATACCTTCAATGGTCTTGCACCTAAAATGAATAGTTTATTGAATCTCGATCGTAGTGATACACATGTTCATGCCAAAAGATAGTAATGATAGTACCACCTACTTGTGGCGCAGCCACGTAAGTCATATCGGTATAAAACGCATGAAGAAGCTCCATGTTGATGGATCTTTGGACTCACTCATTTTTGAAGTTTGAGACATGCGAACCATGTCTATTGGTGTGTATGCATGAAGAAACTCCATGCAAATGGACCGTTTGGACTCACTTGATTTTTGAATCACTTGAGGCATGCAAATCATACCACATGGGCAAGATGACTGAAAGCCTCGGTTTCAGTAAAATGGAACTAGAAAGCAAATTGTTGGAAGTAATACATTTTGATGTGTGCGGTCCAATGAGTGCTGAGGCATGTAGTGGATATCGTTATGTTCTTTCTTCACAGATGATTTGAGTAGATGTTGAGTACATTTACTTGATGAATCACGAGTCTGAATTATTGAAAGGTTCAAGTAATTTCAGTGTGAAGTTGAAAGATCGTCGTGACAAAAGGATAAAAGATCTATGATTTGATCATAGAGATGAATATCTGAATTACGAGTTTGGCACAGAATTAAGACATTGTGGAAATTGTTTCACAACTAATACAGCCTGGAACACCATAGTGTGATGGTGTGTCCGAACATCATAACTGCACCCTATTGGATATGATGCATACCATGATGTCTCTTATCGAATTACCACAATAGTTTATGGGTTAAGCATTAGAGACAACCACATTCACTTTAAATAGGGCACCACGTAATTCCGATGAGATGACACCGTATGAACTATGGTTTAGAGAAACCTAAGCTGTCATTTCTTAAAAGTTTGGGGGTGCAACGCTTATGTGGAAAAGTTTCAGGCCGATAAGCTCGAACCCAAAGCGGATAAATGCATCTTCATAGGACAACCCAAAAACAGTTGGGTATACCTCCTGTCTCAAATCCGAAAGCAATAAAGGATTGTTTCTAGAATCGGGTCCTTTCTCGAGGAAAAGTTTCTCTCGAATTGAGTGGGAGGATGGTAGAGACTTGATGAGGTTATTGAACCGTCACTTCAACTAGTGTATAGCAGGGCACAAAGAGTTGTTCCTGTGGCACCTACACCAATTGAAGTGGAAGCTTATGATATTGATCATGAGACTTCGGATCAAGTCACTCCCAAACCTCGTGGGATGACAAGGATGCGTACTACTTCAGAGTGGTACGTAATCATGTCTTGGAAGTCATGTTGCTAGACAACAATGAACCTACGAGCTATGGAGAAGCGATGGTGGGCCTGGATTCCGATAAATGGCTTGAGGCCATATAATCCGAGAGAGGATCCATATATGAAAACAAAGTGTAGACTTTGGAAGAACTACTTGATGGTCATAAGGCTGTTGAGTGTAGATGGATTTTAAAAGGAAGACGGACAATGATGGTAAATGTCACCATTAAGAAAGCTCGACTTGTCGTTAAGATGTTTTCCGACAAGTTCAAGGAGTTGACTACGATGAGACTTTCTCACTCGTAGCGATGCTAAGAGTCTGTTGGAATTATATTAGCGATTACTGCATTATTTATGAAATCTTGCAGATAGGATGTAAAAAAACATTGTTTCCTCGACGATTTTCTTGAGGAAAGGTTGTATATGATACAACCGGAAGGTTTTTGTCAATCCTGAAAGATGCTAATAAGTATGCAAAGCTCCAGCAATCCTTCTAAGGACTGGAGTAAGCATCTCGGAGTTGGAATGTATGCTTTGATGATGATCAAAGATTTTGGGTTTATACAAAGTTTATGAGAAACTTGTATTTCCAAAGAAGTGAGTGGGAGCACTATAGAATTTCTGATGAGTATATGTTGTTGACATATTATGGATTAGAAATGACGTAGAATTTCTGGAAAGCATATAGGGTTATTTGGAAAGTGTTTTTCAATGGAAAACCTGGATTAAGCTACTTGAACATTGAGCATCAAGATCTATAAGGATAGATCAAAACGCTTAATGGTACTTTCAAATGAGCACATGGCTTTACATGATCTTGAAGGTGTTCAAGACGGATTAGTCAAAGAAGGATTTCTTGCCTGAGTTGTAAGGTATGAAGTTAAGACTTAAAGCTCGACCACGGCAGAATAGAGAGAAAGGATGAAGGTCGTCCCCTATGCTTAAGACATAGGCTCTACAGTATGCTATGCTGTGTACCGTACCTGAAGTGTGCCTTGCCATGAGTTAGTCAAGGGGTACAAGAGTGATCCAAGAATGGATCACAGGACAGCGGTCAAAGTTATCCTTAGTAACTAGTGGACTAAGGAATTTTCTCGATTATGGAGGTGGTAAAAGAGTTCGTCGTAAAGGGTTACACCGATGCAAACTTTGACACTAAACCAGATTATTCTGAGTAGTAAACTGGATTCATATAATAGAACAGTTATTTGGAATAGCTCCAAATAGAGCTTGGTAGCTGCATCTAGGAGATGACATAGAGATTTGTAAAGCACACACGGATCTGAAAGGTTCAGACCCGTTGACTATAACCTCTCTCACAAGCATAACATGATCAAACCCAGAACTCATCGAGTGTTAATCACATGGTAAATGTGAACTAGATTATTGACTCTAGTAAACTCTTTGGGTGTTAGTCACATGGGGATGTGACCTTGAGTGTTAATCACATATCGATGTGAACTAGATTATTGACTCTAGTGCAAGTGGGAGACTGTTGGAAATATGCCCTAGAGGCAATAATAAATTGATTATTATTATATTTCCTTGTTCATGATAATCGTTTATTATCCATGCTATAATTGTATTGATAGGAAATTCAGATACATGTGTGGATACATAGACAACACCATGTCCCTAGTAAGCCTCTAGTTGACTAGCTCGTTGATCAATAGATGGTTACGGTTTCCTGACCATGGACATTGGATGTCGTTGATAAGGGGATCACATCATTAGGAGAATGACGTGATGGACAAGACCCAATCCTAAGCCTAGCACAAAGATCATGTAGTTCGTATGCTAAAGCTTTTCTAATGTCAAGTATCATTTCCTTAGACCATGAGATTGTGGAACTCCCGGATACCGTAGGAGTGCTTTGGGTGTGCCAAACGTCACAACGTAACTGGGTGGCTATAAAGGTACACTACGGGTATCTCCGAAAGTGTCTGTTGGGTTGGCACGAATCGAGACTGGGATTTGTCACTCCGTGTAAGCGGAGAGGTATCTCTGGGCCCACTCGGTAGGACATCATCATAATGTGCACAATGTGATCAAGGAGTTGATCACGGGATGATGTGTTACGGAAGGAGTAAAGAGACTTGCCGGTAACGAGATTGAACAAGGTATCGGGATACCGACGATCGAATCTCGGGCAAGTATCGTACCGCTAGACAAAGGGAATTGTATACGGGATTGATTAAGTCCTTGACATCGTGGTTCATCCGATGAGATCATCGTGGAACATGTGGGAGCCAACATGGGTATCCAGATCCCGCTCTTGGTTATTGACCGGAGAACGTCTCGGTCATGTCTGCATGCTTCCCGAACCCGTAGGGTCTACACACTTAAGGTTCGATGACGCTAGGGTTATAAAGGAAGTTTGTATGTGGTTACCGAATGTTGTTCGGAGTCCCGGATGAGATCCAGGACGTCACAAGGAGTTCCGGAATGGTCCGGAGGTAAATATTTATATATGGGAAGTCCTGTTTTGGTCACCGGAAGAGTTTCGGGATTTATCGGTAACGTACCGGGACCACCGAGAGGGTCCCGGGGGTCCACCAAGTGGGGCCACCAACCCCGGAGGCATGCGTGGGCTAAGAGTGGTGAGGGACCAGCCCCTTAGTGGGCTGGTGCGCCTCCCACAAGGGCCCATGGCGCCTAAGAGGTGGAAAGGGGGCAAACCCTAAGGGATATGGGCCTTAAGGCCCATATTGGTGCGCCTCCCTCTCCTCTCCCCCTCTTGGCCGCCATCCTTGATCCCCATCTAGGGCTGCCGCCCCCCTAGGGGGTGGGAACCCTAGAGGGGGGACAGCCCCTCCCCTTCCCTATATATATGAGGCCTAGGGCTGCCCATAACACACGCGATTCAATCTCTCGTTGGTGCAGCCCTGCATCTCTCTCTCCCTCCTCTTCTGTGGTGCTTGGCGAAGCCCTGCAGGATAGCCATGCTCCTCCATCACCACCACGCCGTTGTGCTGCTGCTGGATGGAGTCTTCCTCAACCTCTCCCTCTCTCCTTGCTGGATCAAGGCGTGGGAGACGTCACCGGGCTGCACGTGTGTTGAACGCGGAGGTGCCGTGCGTTTGGCACTTGGTCATCGGTGATTTGGATCACGACGAGTACGACTCCATCAACCCCGTTCACTTGAACGCTTCCGCTTAGCGATCTACAAGGGTATGTAGATGCACTCTCCTTCCCTTCGTTGCTAGTCTCTCCATAGATAGATCTTGGTGACACGTAGGAAAATTTTGAATTTCTGCTACGTTCCCTAACACTTGTTACATTGCATCTTGCGAATCTTTTCCAACATTATTGAAGCTCACTTACAATTTCATCAAATTTTGTGCCACCATCCTAACCAAGCTCCACCCAAAGCTTTTACTTGTGTAGGTGTGAGAAACCGACAAGAGCTAGTACCAATTGTGCTATTTCCTTGTCCTACATTGGAGTGATCCTTGATCCACTTTCAACTTCGGTCAAGGTACATTTGGTACTCGTTCTTCTCTTTCTACCACTCACATTTGTCTTGGAATGATGGACAGGCCAAGTACTTCTACCAACCCACTCTTCATGGCGCAAGACGACGACATGAACTCCTTCATCACCAAGAGTCACCTCTTTGGTGCACAACGTGCTTTGCATCGAGAGCAACAAGCTATGAGTGAACACATCAACAACCTTGCCGCCGACTTGTGACTTTCCGAGCAACGTACAAGGGACTACTTCGACCACAAGCTCGACGATCACAAGAAAGAGAATGAAGCAAGAATGGACGAGATTCGTGCTTTGTTTCTCAACCGCTCTTCTTCCACTTCAAGAAGGAGCCGTTCAAGCCGCCACTCCAACTTCACCCTCTCCGGCTCAAGTACACCGACATCGAACAATCTTCGCCGAGACGCACGCAACGGTCGTCAAGCAAGCCTCAATCCCCTACGTGACACCGACTCTTAAGAGTGCCGACAACGTCAAACTCAAGAGGCCTTTGCAATAGCACGAGAACGGCAACGACAACAACAACATGAAGAGGAAGAACGAGCACGTCTACACCAAAATGCTCAAGATGCCGAGGCACAATGTCAAGAACAACAACTCCGTGACACTGAAGCACTTGAGGCACAACAAGCTCTACGTGATTCAAGTCGAGCCATAGCCGACCGAAGCCGACAAGCTCGTGAACATGCCGAAGCACTTCGCGAAGAAGTCAGCGAGAGGATTTATCAAGCTCGCGTGCACCGTCAAGTACCTCCTCGAGCTCGAAAAGCTCCTTCACAAGCACGTCAAGAACAACAACTTCATCAAGATCATGAAGACAATGGAGATCCTCCACGACAAGAGCCACATGAGGTTGACCACCCTCCGCGCCAAGAGCACCATGAGTTGAACAATCATCAACAACATGGGCGTCATCATCACCGACCCCAACACAATGAAGAGCAATGCTATGGCAAGCTCAAGTTCACCATGCCCAAGTTCAACGGAAGCAACAATCCCGAAGAGTACCTTTCATGGGCATTGAAAGTTGACAAGATCTTCCGTTTGCACAATTATGAAGAAGAGAAGAAGATCGCGATGGCATCCCTTGAGTTCCAAGACTATGTGCTCATTTGGTGGGAACAAACCATAGAGCGTCGAGTGGCAAGAGGTGAACCACCCATCACTACTTGGGCGCAAATGAAGGATGTCATGAGAGCACGCTTCGTACCTACCTACTACAACTGCAACCTCTTCAAGAAACTCCAACAACTCAAGCAAGGAACAAAGAGCGTTGAAGAGTACTACAAGGAGATGGAGATTGCAATGATAAGAGCCAATGTCACGGAAGATGATGAGCAAACTATGGCACGTTTCTTGAATGGACTCAATCATCCCATCAAGAAGATCGCTGACTTCCAACCATACTCAAATCTCATCGAGCTAGTGCACCAAGCTACCAAAGTGGAACGCCAAGTGCAAGATGATTTCAAGTATGCCAAGTTCTCATCCAAGTCCTACGGCTTCTCCAACTACCAAGCTTCAATGACTCCAACACCGACTACAAAGCCTTCTACTACCAACATCGACAAGTCGAGTTCCAACAAAGCTTCGTCAACTACAAGCCATCCTACTATGAACAACTTCAAGCCGAGAGCTTCATCATCATCAACCCCAATCGATGAGACCTTCAAGATGAGTTCCTTCAAGTGTTTCACTTGCGGAGGCCGAGGCTACAAGTCCTATGAGTGCACCAACAAGCGAACCTTGGTCTTCAACGATGATGGCACTTATGACTCCCTAAGTGAAGGCGAAATGGAAGCCCTTGAGCAAGTCGCCCTGCACCGCCAAGTGAACAATGAAGAAGAACAAGTCTTTTGCGATGAAGACTCAAGTCCCGCCCTTGTTGTCTCCAAAGTCTTGACTCTCCAACATCACCAAGAAGAAGACCAAAGATGAAACATATTCCACACCAAGGCCGGCATCAATGGACGATCCGTCAAGTTCATCATCGATGGAGGGAGTTGTCATAATCTCGCAAGTGAAGAACTTTGCTCCAAGCTCCAATTGCCCAAGACGAAGCATCGACATCTGATGCGGAGCATCCTATGGACATCACCATGTCAAGAGTCCATTTGGCGAGTGACACGTGAGACATCTAGTTGACATACCCAAAGGTGAATTATCTCCTTTACACGTGCTCACTTGACCCCTTCGAGGATGGTATACTACTTCACACCCCTCTCGTGTGCATGCATAGGTATTGTCGGAACACTACGGACGACGAGGAGGAGTGCAAGCGCCAAGGACCAACTACACCATCCACGAGGGAAGCATGGAAGTGACGACGGAATAAGACGGAGATAGCTCCCAGGACCTGGACATCCGGCCCCTGGAAGTGTCACCAGCAGCAAGGAGCCAGCGGCCAAGTCTATAGGGACCGGACATCCGGTGACCACCCGGGACATCCGGCGCGTCCCGAGCTCCTGGACATCCGGCCTCTAGCCCGGACCCCGCCATTCCAGAGAGCAACAAGGTTGGACCCTGCCAGCCCGGACATCCGGCCACAGCGCCCGGACATCCGGCATCTCGGGAAGGTCCCGACATCCGGCCCGACGCCCGGACATCCGGCCCCCCCTGCGTGCGTGCAGCGCATCTGGGCCGTGGCCCATGTACCCCTTCTCCCCTTAAACTATATATACTCCCCCTCCACCTATGTTTTAGGGTTAGCAAAGTGATAGCTCATTTGTATGTGAGCTTTGCTCCTACCTACCTCTACTCTTGAGAGAGAGAGAGAGACTACTCCATTGGAGGCCAAGACCTCCATCTAGGAGAAGATCCCAAGGGATTCAAGACCTCCTCACGGAGAAGATCCTTCTAGGATTCAAGCCCCTATCTCCTTTGGATTTGGGATGAACTCTACCATCAAGACCTCCTCAAGGAGATGAACCTTACCTTGTATCTTTCCCTTTGTTGTTCATGTACCTTGTGGATCTTGTGTGTTTGATTGTCTAGTCGATGTGTGATTGGACTTGTTCTGGTGTGTTTCCCCTTGTGTTTTCTCCCCGTTCTTCCCCGTGTTCTTCGTGTTCTTCGTGGGATCCGCTCCTTTCGTGAAAGATCGGCCGTATAGGGTTCCACCCTACATCATCTTGGTATCATGAGCCACGTTGATCACGATTTCGGAGCCTCCCCTTGTTGTTTTCTAGCCTAATTTTGTTGTGTTCTTCCCGAATTTTGAAAATCCCCACCAAAATAGCCCCAAATTCTTTTTTGTGATTTGTTGGTGTGATGATATTTTGTTGATTTTGATCCATGGATTCGTTGTGTCTTGAGTAGATCTATCTTTCCCCCAAGTTTCCCCACTTTCCATCCACAAAATCAATCAAATTTTGCCCTGGGAATCAACAATTTCCGCCCCCAATTCGAAAATTTCTGCCCCAAACGAGATCTGGTTTCGTCGGGCCAGACATCCGGGCCAAAGGCCGGAAATCCGGGCCATCGGGCCGGACATCTGGGTCCCCGGCCAAACATCCGGCTCCTGGAGCGCCAAATCTACACGGTTCTAGACATAAGGTCCCGGATTTCCGGCCCGAGCCCAGATGTCCGGCCAATGGCATTTCAGCCTTTCCCATTTCACCATTTTGTCCATAACTAATTTATCCGGAGTCCGTTTTTGACGTTCTTTAGCTCGTTGAAAAGCTCTTGACATCCCCCTTCCCACAAAAATACTACCATCACCATTTGACTCCATCAAATTTTTGGAACTTTGGCATCGTTGCCTAGGGCTTCCACCACAACCTCCGCATTACCACCACCGACTTCTGCAACCTAACCAATTTTGTTCCTTATAGAATTTGTGGTTGCTTGAGTAGTGATTCAAGTCTCCTAAGGTGTTTAGGCTACTTAGGGACGATTGCTTCTTCATCAACCACCACCACCACCATAACTTCCACATAGGCTTGTCCACCATACACTTCCACCACCCCGACTTAACCCAATTTTGTTTGTGTTGTGAGTTGTGTCTCCTAAGGTGTTTAGGCTACTCAGGGACCGTGCTTCCAACTCCGACACCATGTATAGCCAACCTTACCCTCCACTTCAGCATTGCCTACTCGTATAACCCATCATTGCACTTCCACAGAACCACCACCGCATTCCCGCTACCACCATTTTACGTTTGAGATTTTGAGTTCGCGGTTTTTCTGTTTCCTAAGGTATTTCGGCTACTTAGGGACGACTCTCCATCATCTTGGTATCTCCATCAAGATCACCGCCACTCATCATCCACACGGACGGTAACCTCCATATCATCTTGGTATCGTGGTATCCCTCCATTGTAAATTCCCTTGCCATTGCATTGATAACCCCTAGCCCATTTTGCGTCACTTGCCTATCGAGACTAGCCATTTGAGTATTGTCGGCAACGTTACTTGTTCACATTAGTGATCTACCCCATACATTGCATACATACCATATCATATTGGTATCATACCATCTCGTGTGCCTCAAGTTTGTTCCCGCATACACACAATCGCTATCTTGGTTTGTGCATTTCGCAAAGTGTCCATATACAAAAAAAAGAAAAAAAGAAAAAGCTTTTAAGCAAAGAAAAAGAGTGAACAAAGAGCTTGTAAGCAAGTGCCATAGCATCATACCACATTGCATATAAGATCATCTTGGATCATACCACCGGAACATCATATACATAGCATACTTGGGATAGAAGTTGTTACATTTTGCATCTTATAGGTTGTGCACAAGTGTTGTATCCGCCTATAGAGCAATCGTGCTAGTGTCTCTCTTGAGTTGTGCAACACGAGCGTTTTCCGTGGATTCCACATTTTGTCCTCATCCTTGGTTGCACGACCCCATTTATCTATCCGTGTGTGTGTTCCCGTGTGCCACATATTGCTATTGGTCTACCTGTTTCACTTGCGAATTTGTAAATCTCTTTCAACATTATTGACTCTTGCTAACATTTTACATTAAATTTTTGTGCTAGTATCCTCACCGAGCTCCACCATAAGCTTTAGTTTGTAGGTGTGAGTGAACAAGTCTGGTACCAATTCCACTATTCTTTCATCTCACATAGAGTGAAACGAGATACATCCTCTACTTTGGGAAAAGGTAACTTGGTATTGTTTATCTCATTTCCTACTCACCTCTACTAGAGTCTTGTGATGGATAGGCAAGGCATTTCATCTTCGGTCTACAACAACAACGACGAGTTCGATGCCACACAAAACTCCACCGACGCCAAGATGCAAGCTCAAATGGAGGAGATCAAAGCCCTCATCAAGTCCTACAAGAGATATTCCTCATCTTCGAGAAGACGCTCAAGAGCACATGCCTCCGAGCTACCATCTCCGGCAAGGTGACATCGGCATCGACACCATCACCACCATGAACGTGAAGGTCAAGAGCTCAACACCAACAACCGCTCAACGACTTCACCATCGCCCTTGGCTTCTTCGCCAAGCGACTTCAAGGCATCTTCGCCTATGGACATACGACATCTTTGCCAACAAGCACCTCAGGACTACGCTCAAAAGAAGCTCCCCAAGCTCAAGTCCGCGACTTCCACGAGCTACTACGACCTCGACATCGACCACGCGATTCCTTTCTCTGGGACTCAAGAACCCGAGGAGTATCTCGAGTGGGAGCGTTTGATTGACGACTACCTCAAGCTACATCAAGTTCCTCCCGAAGATCAAGTGAAGTGCGCCACAAGGAACTTCCACGACTACGCGTCCACATGTTGGCTTCACACACCTTCGGAGACCTACGACATGAGTTGGCCCAAGACGAAGAGATCTTTGCGGCGAGAGTTTGTACCTCCAACCTACACGGAACAACTTCAACGCCAATTGGAGAACACCATCCAAGGATCCAAGTTCATCGACGAGTACTTCAAGGAGATGAAGATTGCCTTGCGACGAGCCAGCGTGGACGACCCCATTTCGAAGAAGTTCCACTTCATGATGGGATTGCACAACGACATCTCCAAGATGATCTTCCTCGAGAACTACAAGTCCCTCGATGACAACTACATTGGTGCTCTCAAGGCGGAACAAGAACTCATGAAGGCGAAAGCTTCTCCACCCGAAGCTCACTTCGCGATGACCAAGTTCCATGAGAACGAGCATGAGGCTAGTACCACCAGGATGTCCAAGCCCGACGAGCTCCAAGACGTTGCTCCCAAGTTCGACTTCACCGCCATCCCTCTTTGTGGCATTGATGATGCCGAGTCCTCCATGACTCTTTTTCAAGACGGTGCGGTGACGAGTACGACTACTGAGACCATCAAGGACCACGCTTTTGAAGCGAGTGACATGGTGACGAGCAAGAAGGATGCTTCCACCTTCGTAGGCGAGAGTGATGATGTGCCATCTTCGGCCTTCATCCATGGTGACAACAACAAGATGGTTAAGCATGGGATTTTCCCTTCGACCACGGCGACGTATGATGACTTGAGTGACTTGTGCCACCATATTGAGAGTGAGAGTGACTTCACCACTAGCCCCATATATGTGTTGCCATAATTCATATGTGAGGAGAGCCACAACCCCCACCACTCGAGTGAGATGAGTGACTCCACCATATGTGAGTTTGAGTGCACCTATTTTGTGGCAGTGAGTGAACGACCACATAGAGAGAGTGAGATAGTTGATAGGTCATGTGAGGCCACTTTCAACACTAACGACTAGACTTCTACCTCTATTGTGTCTTCTCATTTGGTGCTAGGTCCCATCTATGATGACGCGCCAATTCGTGATGACTTCGTCCTCCCTTTGGACAAGACGATGGCCATGGTGGAATATGATGCACCCCCACATGGTTCCATCAAGATGAAGATGACCACCATTTGGTCTTTCCCACCTCACCTACACCACATGAGTGGAATGACCAAGGTAACATAGGTGAAGGTGATGCTCTAGTCCCACTAGTGGACATTCTTGACGTTGATTGCTTTCATGATGTTGATCAACCTATTTCCATGCTTCATGCTAGTGTGACTTCCCCATGCGATGATTTACCCATTTATGATGAGTATGATGATTGCCATGTGAAGTATATTAGTTTTGATGCCATGTTACATAGGATTTCTTGTGCTAATTCTCTCGGTCACATCATGTTTTCCAATCCGCTTGACTTGTCATATGCTATGCATGAGATCGACCACATGTCATATTTGCAATCTCTTCATAGTGACTATGCATATGCCATTAAGATTAACCCAATTTGCACTTATGGCATATATGACAAGCCCATGGTTATTGGCATTTGTTTTTCTTGTGATGGTATTGATATGCTCCCTTTGCATCCTTTATTGCATATGCCATGCCATGACCACCTAGCTTCGGATATGCATTGTTTTGGATGTTGTCCATTTTCTCCATATGATGTTTCCAATATTGGTCATGAGGAGACCCTCATAGTTTCCTTCTACATTTTAGGAGATTTTGATCACTCCCATCCGTTGCATGATCCTTATACTTGTATGCTCAATTTGCATCCCCATCATGTTATACACAATAACTATTCTTTCATGATGGATGACATGTTCTTATACCATGCATCAAATTTCTTCGAGCATTGCTTATCTTGTGCTAACTCTCACGTGCACATACACATCATGATGGATGATGTGTACATTTACCACACACACAATCTCTTTCGTTTGTGTCTCTTTTGTGTAGGTACCCACGAATTCTTGTCAACCTCACAATCCCATGAGTTGACAAAACGAGCTCTAGAGAGCAATGATGACTTGGGATCCCATGGAGTGTCTTTCCCACCGCTCTCTTCGCGCAAAGACATCGCGCATTTCTTCTACATGACCCTCACTTGGCTATGGGTTATTGTCCATTATATATCCTTTGCCCATCTTTCCATGTTCACTTTGCATGATATGTTCATTACTATGCCTTTGCCATGCATTTGTGACCCATGCTTTGCATTACACATGATAATTGATTCTACTACTTGTATGTGTATTTGCAAGCTTGGTGGAGATATTGCTTGTTATTGCCATGTTTGCTTTGTGCCCATGCCTATGATGATACTTACATCTTGCTTTGTGTTCGTGCTTGTGATATGTCATGTGCATTGCCTATGCTTATTATTTGCTCACATGACATGATTGCCATGATTTCCTCTAGTATGTCCGATATGGATGAGCGAAGCTCTATCTCTCAAATGAGCTATCACAACGCTAACCCTAACTAGGAGGAGGTGGAGGAGTATATATAGTCTAGGTCCACGAAGGGGTAAGTGGGAGAGGATACATGGGCCCTTGGCCCGTTCTCTGCGCACAGGTAGGGGCCGGAGTTCGGGGCTTCGGGACGGGCTGGAGGGGTCGGATGTCCAGGCTGGCCTGGGTCTTCCAGATGCATTCGGTGATGGAGGGGCCGGATTTCCGAGCGAAGGGGGCCGGATGTCCGGGGCTTCGGGAGGAGCCGAATGTCCGGGGTGATGGCCAGATGTCCGGGCTGCGGTGGACCTTTGCGGTTCTCTCTGGATGGCCGATGCCGGATTTCCGGGGCTCGAGCCAGATGTCCGGGCTGGGGTCGGATGTCCGTCCGCTGTAGCAGCTGGCCCTTCTTCCTTCTCCTTCCTTCACTTCCGTGCAAACTTGGCCTTGGTCCTTGGG
Source organism: Triticum urartu (assembly GCF_003073215.2). Lineage (NCBI taxonomy): Eukaryota > Viridiplantae > Streptophyta > Magnoliopsida > Poales > Poaceae > Triticum > Triticum urartu. The sequence continues at coordinate 169,624,598 of NC_053022.1, read as the reverse complement.
CTCTCCATGATCTCCTCGGGTGTACTTGTGTATGCACAAGGTCTACGCTTGAAGTAGCATCCATGTCTTACATGCGGAAAGGGAAGATTCAGAAAGGAGCGAGTTCACCTTGTGTCCAATGGCGTATGCTCGAGTGTACATGGGGATGATCGTAGGATGCTCCGCATCATCTCCCCTCCCTTGGGAAAGATCCGACCTCGGATCGTGATCCTCATCACCATGGAAACGGTTGTTGTGGACGGACTTGTAGTTGGACGAAGTTGAAGACATTGCGCAATCCAAGTACTCCAAGGTGTCACCGGAGTGGTATACATGCAAAAAGAGCAAACACAAACGACACTCGGAAATACAATGGTTAGCGCACACAAAGTGTCCATGAAATAAGAAAGAGTCCGTGCAATAAGATTGGTCATGAAAAGGTGCATGAATCTTATCCAAAAGATATGGAATGGTATGCAAAGCATTCATGGGAGAAAAAACATTCACTGTGCACACAAATGTGTTGTGAATATGATCAATGCAACCACGATGCAAAATGATGTCATAGTGAGACGGTTTATCAATAGCATGAATATGGTAATGGATGCTCAATGTGATGTGATCATGGAATTGATGGTTGGCAATAAGATCATGATGTATGAATATGCCATCAAGAAAGATCACAACAAATGTGCTAAGGAAATGCACAAGCTCATATATCATGGATGACATGGGAATACAAGATGCAACAAGGCAATCATGATGTGAGTCAATCCATGCATAAGATGTAAATTTGTCATGTGTATGATATGTCCATCGAGCATGACATGTGTGAACACAATCAACAAATATGGAGTGTTGGTATACCAATGCTCGATGTCGTGGCATGAGTGGAGGTTCGAAGGTGCATCCAATAGGTCGGAGCGCTCCTCAACTTGAAGGTCCATGGGTTCCATCTCCAATGTCGGTCCTCCATCATATAGATGTAACATGTAGACAAGAAGAAGGAAACAACAATGAAAGAGTGACCCATCCAATATGCATATTTGAGGATGGCTCAAAGGGAAAGAGTTCACCTTTAGGAGATTCTCGCAAATGTTGGTGTTGCACATCGTGTATGCCTTCACATGACCAAATTGTGTCATGACGGTATCGCCTTGTGAATCCTTCAACATGAAAGAACATGACAAACACTCGGAAAAACAAATGAGTTTAGAGGAGATGCAAAACCTATTATTTGTGTGGTAAAATACCCAACAAGTGTATGCATCATGCTCATCACAAGAAAGGACAAGGGAGCACTTCATAGTATGGAGGCATATGATGATGCGAGAACAACCAAATACAATAGGCTCAATCAAGCAAGCATGCATCACAAGTAATAGTGTCCAAGTCTCCACGATCAATAGATGCAACAATTGGATGCAAGCTACAATGAACAAAATATATCATATGAGAGGCATGAACATATATGTCATCAACCCAAGAAATCAAGTAAGAGTGTAACATGGGTGATGCGACAAAGCAAGCAATCATATGAATCAAGGCAAGCAAGCTAGTAGTGCAAAGATGCAACATACTAGAGGGAATCATAGCAAACATGTCATGGGTGCAAATAGCGTGCATGAATAATTCACATGACATAGCATAGGCATGAGAGCAAGATATGAGAAATTTATCATCATAGTATTGGCAAGAAGTCCTATGTAAATAGCAATGGAACATCATGACTCTGCCAACACAAGAATCAACAATAGCATGAGGCACATGATAAACATGGCAATAGCAACAAGGATCTCCACCAAGCATGCAAATACACATAGGAGTAGCATAATTGTGAATCATGGGTAGATGCAAGCAAGGGTCACAATTGCATGGCAAAGGCATAGAAGCAATTATAGCATGCAAAGTGAACACGGTAAAATGAGCATGAAGCGACAAGCGGTATATAGCCCATAGTGGTGTGAGAGCTAAGTGAGAGAGATGCGCGTAGTTGTTGCGTGAAAGGAACGGTGGTAAGGATAGTTCACGGGATCCCAAGTCATCTTTGCTCTCAAGAGCTTGTTTCGTCAACTCTTGGGATTGAGAGGTTGACGAGTATACGGTAGTACCTACACAAAACAAAGACAAAGGGAAAATTGTGTGTGCATGGTATCTGTACACATCATCCATCATGATGCGCATGTGCAAGTGTTGGTTAGCACAAAATAGCCAATGCTCAAATAAATGATATGCATGATATAGAAACATGTCATCCATCATGATAGGTTTGTTGTTATGTATAGCATAATGGAGACTCAAATTGGGTAATGCATCATGGGAAATATCTAGAGCATTGTGAGGAATGGTATGGATATGGTGCACACAAGGGGTGTAATCATGCGATACACAATAATTTTCATGGCATGGCATATGAGATGAATTGTGCAAATTTTGCAAAGGAAGCATAGCAATATCATCGCAAGAGAAACAAAAGCCAATGACCATCATCTCGTCATCTATGCCATAAGTGCAAATGGGATTTATGTGAATGGAGCATGCATAGTCACTATGTTGAGATTGAAAAGATGCAATATGGGATATCTCACTCATAGCATATGACAAGGTTAATGGATTGTCAAACATGATGTGACCAAAAGAATTTTCACATGATATCCTATGGAGCATAGCATCACAACTAGGAAACTCGACATGCTCGTCATCATATTCATCATAAATAGGTAAGTCATGACATGAAGAAGTTGCACTAGCATGAAGCATGGGTATAGGTGTGTCAACATCATGCAAGCAATCATTTGTAAAATAGTCCACTAGCAGGACAAGAGAAGCACCATCACCTATGTTACCTTTGGAGCATCGCTCATGTGTTGTAGGTGAGGTGTCGAAGACCAAGTCGTGGTCATGTTCATCTTGATGGAACCATGTGGGGGGTGCATCATCGTCCACCATGGCCATCGTTGTCTCCATTGGAGGTATGGAGTCGTCGAGGATAGGCGTGTCATCATGTAGGAGACCTAGCACCAAAGAAAACACACTCGGAGTAGAGGTTAAGTTGTTAGAAAGCATAGTGGCCTCACGTGCCGTGTCAACTACCTCACTCACTAAGTGTGGTGGCTCACTCACTCCCTCTTTGATGCTCTTAAGTGTGGGGCTAGTGGTGGTCACACTCATCCTCTCATAGGAAATGCTCTCAATGTCATGTATGGTGGAGTCACTCATGTCACTCATGTGTTGGTGGCTTTCCTCACATGGCAATTGGGGCATCTCATGGCATATGGGTGTCGGAGAGATGTAGGTGCAAATCTCTCCATGCTCAATCATGTCGTGGTCGTAGCCGTAGATGAAGGCCGAAGATGGCACATCATCACTCTCCTCTAATACCAAAGATAAGGTCTCATGTGCGGTCTCGTAGCTTGACTCGGAGAATGAGTCCTTTTGGGGCGCCATCTGCATGTAGTTGAAGAGGTTCATGCTCGTCGCCGTGGTCAAAGGGGATGGCCCTTGCTCGACCTTCTTGTCGCCGTCTTGTTGTAGGAGGCCCATATGATGTGGCACCTCGTAGATCGTCTCCATGACCGAAGGGAATGTCCCATGCTCGGCCATCTTCCTTGGGAGGCTTCCGAAGATGGAAGTGTCGCCCTCGCTCGTAGTTGGTCGCCTTGTACTTGATGATGTCGATGTAGGCGAACTCACGGGAGGTAGGCGAAGATGTCGTACGTCCAAAGGCGAAGATGCCTTGATAGCACTTGGCGAAGATGCCAAAGCGGTGGTGGTGGTAGCCGTAGCGCCATCTTGGTGGTGCTCGTCTCGCGGTCTTCTCTTGTGCTCATGAAGTTTGGACTTGGCGTGAAGTAGGGCTTGTTGTGACTTGTAGGTAGGCGCATCTCGAGCATCTTCATGTTGATGGTGTCGTTGTCGTGCTTGAGCTCGGTGGCGTTCGTCATCGTCGTGCTCATGATGCTTGGAGGTGACTTGCCCTTCATGACGAGGTGGATCACGAACGTGATGGTGGTCGCCATGGAGATGTGGATGTGGACGACTTCCGCTTGCGTCATTTTTGCGCTCCAAAGACTTGTGATTGGAATCTCGCCGCCTTGAGGATGATGAAGGGAAAGAACGGTTGATCAACAAGGTCCGAATCTCCTCCATCCTTGCATCTTGCTCCTCCTTTTGTGTGGAAAGCTTGTTGTCGATGTAGTCCCTTTTCCTCGCTTTGGAGTGGCGAATGTCAATGGAGAGGTTCTCGATGCACTCTCGCAATCTTGATTGTGTGCCTTGCATTTTTCGTTGTAGATCGAAGATTGATGCTTTGGTGATGCAGTTGTTCACGTCGTTGTTGTTGTGGAAGACCGGAGATGAAATGCCTTGCCTATCCATCACTCCAAGAGAAAAATGTGAGTGGTAGAAAGAGAAGAACGAATACCAAATGTACCTTGACCGAAGTTGAAAGTGGATCAATGATCACTCCAATGTGGACAAGGAAATAGCACAATTGGTACCAATTCTTGTTGGTTTCTCACACCTACACAAATAAGGCTTATGGTGGGGCTCAATGAGGATAGTGGCACAAAAATTGGATGTAAAATGTTAGCAAGAGTCAATAATGTTGAAAAAGATTCACAAATTTGCAAGTGAAACAAGTAGACCAATAGCAATATGGGTGGCACACGGAAACGCACACACGGATAGATAAATGGGGTCGTGCAACCAAGGATGAGCACAAAATGTGGAATCCACGGAAAACGCTCGTGTTGCACAACTCAAGAGAGACGGTAGCATGATTCCTCAATAGGCAGATACGACACTTGTGCACAACCTATAAGATGCAAAATGTATGAACTTCTATCCCAAGTATACTATGTATATGATGTTCCGGTGGTATGATCCAAGATGATTGGATATGACAATGTGGTATGATGCTGTGGCACTTGCTTACAAGATCTTTGTTCACTCTTTTTCTTTGCTTAAAAGCTTATTCTTCTTTGTTTTTTTATGGCCACTTTGCGAAATGCACAAACCAAGATAGTAATTGGGTATATGCCGGAACAAACTTGAGGCACAAGGGATGATATGATACCGATATGATATGGTATGTATGCAATGTATGGTGTAGATCACTAATGTGCCGGCAATACTCAAATGGCTAGTCTCGATAGGCAAGTGACACAAAATGGGCTAGGAGTTATCAATTCAATGGCAAGGGAATATACAATGGAGGGATACCACGATACCAAGATGATATGGAGGTTACCGTCCTTGGCGATGATGAATGGCGGTGATCTTGATGGAGATATCAAGTTGATGGAGACTCGTCCCTAAGTAGCCGAAACACCTTAGGAAACAGAAAAACCGCGAACTCAAAATCTCAAATGTCAAATGGTGGTAGCGGGAATGCGGTGGTGGTTGCGAAAGCTCAATGGGATTGCGGAAATGGCAATGATGGGTTGTGGAGTACGCAATGCAGAAGTCGAGAGTCAGGTGGTGGACTATACACGGTGTCGGAGTTGGAAGCACGATCCCTAAGTAGCCGAAACACCGAAGGAGACACAACTCACAACACAAACAAAATTGGGTTAAGTTGGGATGGTGGAAGTATATGGTGGTCAAGCCTATGCGGTAGTTGTGGTGGTGGTTGATGAAGAAGCTACCGTCCCTAAGTAGCCTAGACACCTTAGGAGACTCAAATCACTCCTCAAGCAACCACTAATGCGATGGGGAACAAAATTGGTTAGGTTGCGGAAGTCGGTGGTGGTTATGCGGAGGTTGTGGTGGAAGCCCTAGGCAAAGATCCCAAAGTTCCAAAAAATTTATGGAGTCAAATGGTGTTGGTAGTATTTTTGTTGGAAGGGGGGATGTCAAGAGCTTTTCAACGAGCTAAAGAATGTCAAAAATGGACTCCGAATGAATTAGTTATGGACAAAATGGTGAAACGAGGGTGGCTGAGATGTCAGGGGCGGGACATCCGGGGCTCAGGGCTGGATATTCGGGGGTCAGTGTCCAGAACCATGCAGATTCGGTGCTCCAGGGCCCGACGATTCCAGATCGGGATTTGGACTTCAAAACTCGATTTGGGGCGGAAATTAATGATTTGGGGGGAAAATTGGATGGATTTCGTGGATGGAAAGTGGGGAAAATTTGGGATATGCTAGATCCACTCGAAACCAAGCAAATCCATGGATCAAAATCAACAAAACATCATCAAACAAACAAATCACAAAAAAAATTTGGGGCTATTTTTGGTGGGGATTTTTGAAATTGGGGAAGAACACAACAAAATTAGGCTAGAAAACTACAAGGGGAGGCTCCGAAATCGTGATCAACGTGGCTCTAGATACCAAGATGATGGTATCAAGAGACAAGCTGGCTCTGATCCAAGATGATGTAGGGTAGAACCCTAGTGGCCCGATCTTTCACGAAAGGAGCGGATCCCGCGAAGAACGCGAAGAACACGAGGAGGGAAACGAGGGGAAAATCACGAGGGGAACACAAGAGATCACTCAAACCAACAAGTATGATCACACATGTGCTAGATCCTCGAAACACAAAGAGAGATACAAGATCCAAAGTCAACAACGGACGATACAAGAGGTAACCGGTTCTTCTCCATGAGGAGGTCTTGAATCCACAAGGGGGTCTTCCCGTGAGGGGTCTTGAATCCAAGGTGGATCTTCTCCGTAGAGGGGCCGCAGTCTCTCTCGTGGAGTAGATCCGATATGGATGAGCGAAGCTCTATCTCTCAAATGAGCTATCACAACGCTAACCCTAACTAGGAGGAGGTGGAGGAGTATATATAGTCTAGGTCCATGAAGGGGTAAGTGGGAGAGGATACATGGGCCCTTGGCCCGTTCTCTGCGCGCAGGCAGGGGCCGGATGTCCGGGATAGGGGCCGGATGTCCGGGGCTTCGGGACGGTCCGGATGTCCGGGCTGGAGGGGCCGGATGTCCGGGCTGGCCTGGGTCTTCCAGATGCATTCGGTGATGGAGGGGCCGGATTTCCGGGCGAAGGGGCCCGGATGTCCGGGGCTTCGGGAGGAGCCGGATGTCCGGGGTGATGGCCAGATGTCCGGGCTGCGGTGGACCTTTGCGGTTCTCTCTGGATGGCCGATGCTGGATTTCCGGGGCTCAGGCCAGATGTCCAGGCTGGGCCGGACGTCCAGCCGCTGTAGCAGTTGGCCCTTCTTCCTTCTCCTTCTTTCACTTCTGTGCACGCTTGGCCTTGGTCCTTGGGATCTCCATGGTCTCCTCGGGTGTACCTGTGTATGCACAAGGTCCAGGCTTGAAGTAGCATCCATGTCTTACATGCGGAAAGGGAAGATTCAAAAAGGAGCGAGTTCACCTTGTGTCCAATGGCGTATGCTCGAGTGTACATGGGGATGATTGTAGGATGCTCTGCATCATTATTGCTTGCCGTCATATATCTCCATATGTTGCCTCTCTCATGCTAGATGATTTGCCATGTATTGAGTGCAATTATGCCTTTAGTCTTGATAATGAGTTTGCCCCCATAGCGTTCTCGCATATATTTGGAGATTTTGACATTTCTCTTGTGAAGCATGCTTGTCTTACCTCTTTGCACCATATACCTAGTGCCATGAATATTGCCGTTGTTGCACCATATTATTCACGCACTTGTGCTTCTAATGGTTATGTGCAAGAGAAGAGAATCATCATGATGGATGATGTGTTTATCTACCATGCACATACGTTCTTTGCCTTGTTTTGTGCATGTGTAGGAAACTTGGACCTCGTGTCAACTTCCACGTCACGTGAGTTGACCATTCGAGCTCTTGAGAGCGAACCACCTCCTACCACGACAATTCTACATCGCACTTGCTTCCACTTCAGCATTGTGAAGGACACACAAGGACATGCTTTCAAGGTGATATCCTCCTCTTTTGAGAACCCCCAAACCATGGCATGCATATTGTGGATCATACTACTTGCGTTGCTTGCCACATGAGACTTATTTGTCATCTTCAACCCTTTGCTCGCACACATGTTAGTGATATGCATCATGATATATATGCCTTGTGTGTTGCATCCAATTCTTGGACTACTTGCTCCTCTCACATGTTTGATTGCAGCAATGTCATCACTTCACATATGCCATGTCCCATTGATTGCTACATGCTTGCCTTGATTGCCTCACACATGATGAACAATTGCTCTTTCCATTGTGTTGAGTGCCACACGATATTCACTACACCCAATGCACATTATGCTTGGATTGTCTTGCACGTGACCCATGTGTTTAGACACTTCATTTTACTTGGTGTTGTGAATGATTCGTATGCCTACCATAGACCTTTGATTGAGTAATTTGCCCATGCTTGCTATGAACTTGAGGTAGATGCTTCTTCTCTTGTCACACATATGTGCATCACTACCTCACATTCACATGATTGTCCCCACGATTTCTTTGCTTGTGCTCGATTGATATGCTTACATGCCATGTCTCAATCCTTTGTCACACCATATGATTTGCATGATGACGACACTTGTTTGGTGAATCACCTCTTGAATGCTTGGTTTTGCACTAATGCTAACCACATTTGTTTTTCCAAGTGTTTCTTGTCTTTGCTCCTTTTGAAGGAATCCCAAGATGGTGCGACATTGGAGAGTGCCCATTTCGAGCTTCAAGATGACAAGTACTTGGTGAACGTCCACTTCTACATGGCGAAGCCATCTCTTTCCCATGGTGATTTGGTTTTCGATCCGAGGTCAGATCTTTCCCAAGGGAGGGGAGATGATGCGGAGCATCCTATGGACATCACCATGTCAAGAGTCCATTTGGCGAGTGACACGTGCGACATCTACTTGACATACCCAAAGGTGAATCATCTCCTTTACACGTGCTCACTTGACCCCTTCGAGGATGGTATACTACTTCACACCCCTCTTGTGTGCATGCATATGTATTGTCGGAACACTATGGACGACGAGGAGGAGTGCAAGCGCCAAGGAACAACTAAGTGACGACGGAAGAAGAGGGAGACAGCTCCCAGGACCCAGACATCCGGCCCCTGGAAGGGTCACCAGCAGCAAGGAGCCAGCGGCCAAGTCTACAGGGCCCGGACATCCGATGACCAGCCCGGACATCCAGCGCGTCCCGAGCTCCCGGACATCCGGCCTCCAGCCCGGAAATCCGGACCCCACCATTCTAGAGAGCAACAAGGTTGGACCCTGCCAGCCCGGACATCCGGCCCCAGCGCCCGGACATTCGGCGTCTCGAGAAGGCCCGGCCATCCGGCCCGACGCCCGGACATCCGCCCCCCTACGTGCGTGCAGCGCATCTGGGCCATGGCCCATGTACCCCTTCGCCCCTTACACTATATATACTCCCCCTCCACCTATGTTTTAGGGTTAGCAAAGTGATAGCTCATTTGTATGTGAGATTTGCTCCTACCTACCTCTACTCTTGAGAGAGAGAGAGACTACTCCATTGGAGGCCAAGACCTCCATCTAGGAGAAGATCCCGAGGGATTCAAGACCTCCTCACGGAGAAGATCCTTCTAGGATTCAAGCCCCCGTCTCCTATGGATTTGGGATGAACTCTACCATCAAGACCTCCTCATGGAGATGAACCTTACCTTGTATTTTTCCCTTTGTTGTTCATGTACCTTGTGGATCTTGTGTGTTTGATTGTCTAGTGGATGTGTGATTGGACTTGTTATGGAGTGTTTCCCCTTGTGTTTTCTCTCCGTTCTTCCATGTGTTCTTCGCGGGATCTGCTCATTTCATGAAAGATCGGCCGTATAGGGTTCCACCCTACATCAACATCCATACAAAGTGCAATGGCTTAGTGACTCCGGCACCATCCAAGTCGAGCACCGAGTACAAGTCTCCTTCAAAATCGGCGCCTACGAAGACACCTTGGAGTGTGACGTCGTTCCAATGACCGTTTGTCATCTTCTCCTTGGACGGCCATGGCAATTCGATAGAGGAGTCGTCCACAACGGCCAAAAGAACCACTACATCTTCAAGATGAAGGGCAAGGAGTACGTCCTCCGTCCAATGTCACCAAGTCAAGTGATTCCCGACAAGAAAGCCACCCATCATGGAGATCATAGTGAGAGAGCGAGGCACCAAAATGAGAGTGAGCTCCACAAGCCCAAATCGAACACCTCCACGATGAGCGAAAAGAAGAACCTAGTCCTATTTGCCACCAAAAGTGAGATAAGAGGAGTGTGTGAGAACCCATCAAGTGTCCTACACTACGTCCTCGTGTGCAAGGACAATGCACCACAAACTAACACTTCTCACACTCTTCGTCTAGTCTTGTCTTCTCTTTTGCAGGAATTTCAAGATGTTTTCCCCGATGAGCTACCTCTGGGTCTACCTCCTCTACGAGGCATTGAGCACCGCATCAACCTCATCCCTGGAGCACCGCTTCCGAACAAAGCTCCCTACCACGTCAACCCCGAAGAAACCAAAGAAATACAAAGGCAAGTAAAGCATTTCATAGACCATGGACATGTGCGTGAAAGTTTGAGCCCTTGTGCCGTCCCGGTCATTCTTGTGCCAAAACATGACGGTAGCTTTCGCATGTGCCCCGATTGTAGACCTATCAATGCTATCACCGTTCGCTATAGGTATCCCATTCCACGCCTAGATGATATGCCTGATACGCTTAGTGGTGCCACTATCTTTTCCAAAATTGATCTTAAGAGTGGTTACTATCAAATCCGCATACAAGAGGCTGTTGAATGGAAAACTGCCTTCAAAACCAAGTTTGGTTTGTATGAGTGGTTATTCATGCCTATGGGTCTCTCGGAGGCACCGGGCACTTTTATGCGCCTTATGAATCATGTCTTTCGTCCTTACATTGGTATATTTGTTGTGGTTTACTTCAATGACAATCTTGTGTTTAGCAAATCTATCAAAGAGCATGCCACCCATGTCCGTACCATTTTGCAAACTCTTAGAAAAGAGCGCCTCTATGCTAATATGGAGAAATGCCTTTTTGGTATTGATAAGCTCGTTTTCTTGGGTTTTGTTGTTTCTTCTACGGGTGTTCATGTTGATGATTCCAAGATCAATGCTATTAAGACTTGGCCGCAACCAACCAACTTGCATCAAGTGCATAGTTTTCTTGGCCTTGCGGGTTTCTATCATCACTTTGTGAAGGATTTTAGCACCCTTGCTTCGCCTTTACATGCTTTGAGCAAGAAGAATGCGCCTTTTGTTTGGGGACCATCCCAAGATACCGCTTTCAATGAGCTTAAGAATTTGCTTACTCATGCTCCGTGCTTGCTTTACCCAACTTTGACAAGCCTTTTGAGATTCATTGCGATGCTAGTGGTAATGGCATAGGAGGTGTGTTAACGCAAGATAAGCGCCCCATAGCTTACTTTAGTGAGAAACTTTTCGGAGCACAACTCAATTACCCCATCTATGACAAAGAGCTATATGCTTTAGTCCGCGTTTTGCATGAATGGGAACATTACCTTCATCCCCATGAGTTTATCATTCATACCGATCATGAGACTCTCAAGTATTTCAAGGGTCAAACCAAGTTGAACAAGCATCATGCTAAATGGAGTGAATTTACAGAGTCTTTTCCTTATGTCATCAAGTACATCAAGGGTAAAGAAAACATCATAGCGGATGCTCTTTCCCACATATGCATGCTTGTTACACAACTTGAGTTAGATGTCATTGGCTTCGAGCATATCAAAGACTTGTATGAGCATGATGCAAATTTTGCTACTCCTTATGCCAAGTGTTTGTCGCATATATCTTGGGAACGCTATTACATTAAAGATGGATATCTTACGCGAGCTAACAAACTTTGCATCCCCGAGTCTTCTCTTCGTTTGTTGCTTTTGCGGGAATCTCATGGAGGAGGCTTAATGGGACATTCCGGATGCGAAAAGACGTTCGCCACGCTCTCGAAGAACTAATTTTGGCCCAAGATGTTTTGGGACGTCAGTCGTTTCACCAACCGATGCTCTACATGTCACAAAGCTAAGTCCAAAGCTCAATCTCATGGACTCTATATGCCTCTACCAATTCCATACCAACCATGGGAAGACATTAGCATGGACTTTGTACTTGGTTTTCCAAGGACTCGAAATGGGAAAGATTCCATATTTGTCGTTGTGGACCGTTTCTCAAAAATGGCATATTTCATTCCTTGCAACAAGATAGACGATGCTTCACATGTTGCTAATCTCTTTTGTAGGGAAATATTGCGTCTACATGGAGTGCCAAAGACAATTGTCTCAGACCGTGATGTGAAGTTCCTAAGCTTCTTTTGGAAGACCCTATGCGCCAAGCTCGGAATCAAGCTACTCTTCTCCACGGCATACCATCCTCAAACCGACGGCCAAACGGAGGTGACCAACCGCACACTCTCTGCTCTACTTCGAGTACTCATCAAGAAGAACATCAAGGAGTGGGAGGAGTGCCTACCTATCGCCGAGTTTGCCTACAACCGAGCAAGAAACTCAACAACCGGCAAGTCCCCCTTCAAGGTCGTCTACGGATTCAACCCATTTTCACCATTGGACATTCTTCCTCTACCACTCCAAGAGCGCATCAATTTGGATGCAAGTGCACGAGCGACCCATCTCAAGAAGGTGCATGAAGATACAAGAAACACCATCGAGCGTCAAATACAACGCCTTGCGACCAAGCTCAATGTCAACAAGCACCCTATGATATTCAACATTGGAGACCTCGTGTGGCTACACCTTTGCAAGGACTGCTTTCCCCAAGAACGCAAGTCCAAACTTCGACCACGCGCGGATGAACCATTCAAGGTGCTTGCACGCTACAACAACAACACATACAAGATCGACATCCCTCATGACAAGTACTCTGTGAGCGACATCTTCAACATCAAAGATCTCTCGCCCTACCACGGTGATGAGGATTTCGATCCGCGGACGGATCTTCCCCAAGGGATACGAGATGATGCGGAGCATCCCAAGATCATCCCCATGGACACACCTACACCTCCAGTGACACAACTTGGACCAATGACACGAGCCCGAGCCAAGGCTATCGAAGATAAGGTGAACTCACTCCTCTCCGAACTTCCACTTTTTAAGCATGAGACATGGCTACTACCTAAGTCCGAGGTGTTGTGCATGATTAGGCACCAAGAGGATCCGCCCGAAGATGCGCATGAAGATGTACAAGTCCCCAAGTCCACGGATGAGGAGAACCAACGAAAGGAGCCAAGAACATCTCCCAGGCCATGGACATCCGGCCAGGACCCCGGACATCCGGCCCCTGGAGCGTCATCCACTACAGCAGCTCAGCCACCAGAAGCTACATGCCCGGACATCCGGCCTCTCCCGAGCCCCCGGACATCCGGCCATCAGCCAAGAAATCCGGCCCCTCCGAACCCGAGAGAAACAAAGGCCACCACTCCAGCCCGAACATCCGGCCTCCCCAGCCCAGACATCCGGCGTCGCCTGGAAGCCCGGACATCCGGCCCGACTAGCCCGGACATCCGGCCTCCCCTGTCTGCGCACAGTGAAGGGCCGAGGCCCGTGTATCCCTCCTCCCCCCTAGACTATATATACTCCACCTCGCCCAACTTTCTAGGGTTAGCAAAGGTTTAGCTCATGTTTGTGTGAGATCTTTGCTCATCCACTTGGTTACCTTCTCCACGGAGATTCGAGCCTCCACCGAAAAGATCCCCCAAGCGGATTCAAGACCCCTCTTTAGGGAAGAACATCAAGACCTCCTCACGGAGAAGACCGGCTACCCTTGTATCGTCCTTAGTTGTCCGTGGATCGTGTATCTTTCCTTATGTACTCGAGGATCTATCACATGTGTGACTTATTCGTGTTGGTTTAGTGTTTCCTCTTGTGTTTCCCCTTGTGTTTCCCTCTTTTTCCCCTCGTGTTCCTCGTGTTCTTCATGGGACCCGCTCCTTTCATGAAAGATCGGCCGATTAGGGTTCCACCCTACATCATCATCGTAACAAGAAAATAAAGTTTCTATGATCTGATTGTGGAAACAAATATTTGAGTTACGAGTTTGGTCTTCATTTGAAACAATGCAGAATAGTTTCGCAACTCACGCCACCTGGAACACCACAGCATAATGGTGTGTCCGAACATCGTAACCGTACTTTATTAGATATGGTGCAATCTATGATGTCTATTACCGAATTACCTCTATCATTTTGGGGTTATGCATTAGACACAGATGCATTCACGTTAAATAGGGCACCGTCTAAAAATCCGTTGAGACGACACCATATGAACTGTGGTTTAGCAACAAACCTAAGCTGCCGATTCTTAAAGTTTGGGGCTGCGATGCTTATGTGAAAAAACTTCAACCTGATAAGCTCGAACCCAAATCGAAGAAATGTGTCTTCACAGGTGTAACACCCACAATGTAGCTATATCTCCCACGTATCGGGGCATGACTTAGAGGCATAGCCGCATGGTAGGCTTGTCGCAAGACGGGTAATCTTTACACATCCCATGTACTGAATAAGAAAGGGATAAAGAGTTGGCTTACAATCGCCACTTCACACAATACATAAATAATCCATACATCATCCAAAGTACAATCAAAGATCCGACTACGGAACCAAAATAAAGAAAAACAACCACAAATGCTAGATCCCCGATCGTCCCAATTGGGCTCCACTACTGATCATCCAGAAAATAAACATAGTAACGGCCCGAATCCTCGTCGAACTCCCACTTGAGTTCGGTAGCGTCCCCTGCACTGGCATCATCGACACCTGCATCTGTTTGGAAGTAACCATGAGTCACGAGGACTCAGCAATCTCACACCCGTGAGATCAAGACTATTTAAGCTTAAGGGTAGGAAAGGGTAGTGAGGTGGAGCTGCAGCAAGCACTAAGCATATATGGTGGCTAACATACGCAAATCAGAGCGAGAAGAGAAGCTATAAGTGATTAAGAAGTGATCCTGAAGCTACTTACGTTCAAGCATAACACGAGACCGTGTTCTCTTCCCAGACTCTGCCGAAAAGAGACCATCACAGCTACACACGCGGTTGATTCATTTTAATTAAGTTAAGTGTCAAGTTCTCTACAACCGGATATTAACAAATTCCCATCTGCCACATAACCGCGGGCATGGCTCTCGAAAGTTTATACCCTGCAGGGGTGTCCCAACTTAGCCCATCACAAGATCTGACAGTCAACGAAGGATATTCCTTCTCCTGGGAAGACCCGATCAGTCTCAGAATCCCCGGTTACAAGACATTTCGGCAATGGTAAAACAAGACTAGCAAAGCCGCCCGATGTGCCGACAAATCTCGATAGGAGTCACACGTATCTCGTTCTCAGGGCACACCGGATGAGCACTCCGTAAAACTAAAACCAACCCTCGAGTTTCCCCGAGGTGGCGCTGCAAAGGACTCTAGTTCGGACCAACACTCAAAGGAGCATTGGCCCGGGGGGGGGGGTTAAAATAAAGATGACCCTTGAGTCTGCAGAACCCAAGGGAAAGGTATATGGTGGTAGGTAGGCAAATGGTAAAACCAAGGTTGGGCCTTGCTGGAGGAGTTTTATTCAAAGCGAACTGTCAAGGGGTTCCCATAACACGCAACCGCGTAAGGAACACAAAATCAAGGAACATAACACTGGTATGACGGAAACTAGGGCGGCAAGAGTGGAACAAAACACCAGGCATAAGGCCGAGCCTTCCACCCTTTACCAAGTATATAGATGCATTAAAATAAATAAGATATAATAATGATATCCCAGCAATATCCATGTTCCAACATGGAACAAACTTCAACTTCACCTGCAACTAGCAACGCTATAAGAGGGCTGAGCAAAAGCGGTAACATAGCCAAACAACGGTTTGCTAGGAAAGGTGGGTTAGAGGATTGACATGGCAGTATGGGAGGCATGATATAGCAAGTGGTAGGTAGCGCGACATAGCAATAGAGTGAACAACTAGCAAGCAAAGATAAAAGTGATTTCAAGGGTATGGTCATCTTGCCTACAATGTTCTCAGAGTTGTCGAAAGCTTGATCCTCATAAGCAACTCAACAGGTTCCTCGTTCACGTACTCGTCTCCCGGCTCTACCGAAGGCAAGAACAGAAGCAAAGGAACAACAATCAACCACGGTGCAATGCACAAGAAACATGATGCAAAACATGGCATGATATGCAAGGCATGATATGCAATGCATATGTGTGCTTCGGAAGGGAAAGAATGATCAAGGCATCAACTTGGCAAACCAAGTGTGCCGCTAGAAATATGAGATGATTTCGTTTGAAATCGATATAGAGATCACCGGAAATGGATGCACGGTTTGCAAATGGCAAGCATCACAAGAATGACGCAAAAGTGCGATTAACAACATGATGCCACTTAGAATGCAACAAGAAACTAAGCTACTGCACTCCAACATAGAAACGAAGCATATGTCAGTGATTTACAAGAGATGCTTGACAAAACAAGAACACTGAGCTATGGCTAAATCACACTAGAACAGGTTCAAACAAGCATGGCAAAAGTGCAAAAGATATCAGCTTCACACACTAAGTGTTTTCACTAACATGTCAAAAACAACATCAGGAAGCAACGTTTAGAGCAAGCAAACAACATGCTATAGGAACATATCATAGGAAACAAAGGCATGGAATGGATCAACTAAAATCATAGATCAAAAGTCCCTTACTGATCATGAGCCAAAAAGGCACAAAAGTTATGATGGAACCCATGTAAACATAGCAAGTTTGATTAACAGTTTTAGACTTGCAGAAAAACAGAGCATGGCATAAACGGAATTGTGATAGCAACTTTGCGAGCTCATGCCACTCACCACAAAGCATTGCATGACAATATAAGCATACCAATAGCAAGATGACATGTTCGAGAAGCTAACCATGGCAAGAGTAAGTTCATAGGACACATGGATCACTAGCAACAACCATGGCAATATTGATTAACATGTTAACATTCTTCCAGGAACATTTTATAGCAAAAGTAGAGCAAGAGCAAGAAATGCTAGGGCCATCCATAATTGCAAATAGGGGCATGGATGGATAGAGAATGACCACATGTTCAAAACATCCTTACTGAAGAAACTCAAAACAAGCATGGATCTCACTGTATCATCATGTTTACATGGCATCAAAATAACAACAGGAAAAGGACTTAGCAAAATCCTAAGTCCCTGAAAACAACAACATTGCGGAGGCTACTTTGCATGCTTGTGCTAGTCACCACATAGATCACAAAAATACAAGACAAGCACCCCTGTGAAGATGGCATGGTTTAGTTCAAAACTCATTTAGACCTCAAGATCATATTATGCACACATCAAATGCAACAAAAATGACAAAACCTCATAAACTGATAAGTACGTTAATATTTTATAGCACTCTTGCATCAATGAAAATGGCATCATAATGAACATGAACATGCATGGAAACGCTTCTATTACGGAGAGCTCAACATGACGAACAATTCGACATATTATATGCATGAAACGGAGCTACGGTCACCGATATGTGATGCAATGAACCGGGCATGAAAATATCAAAGAAAAGGACTTGGTGGAATTTTCGAGGTCAACCTTTTGGATCTAGGGTTTCGGGCACGTGAACCGAGGTTGACCAAGGAGCTCGCCGGAGTGGAGAGGGCAGTGGCCCGAGGTCGCCGGAGCACGTGGAGGAGGCGGCCGGAGTCGGGGAAGGAGGGGCCGGCGATGGGGAGGCGCGGGCGCGGTCGAGGCGGTCATCGGGCGGCACGTAGGAGGCTCTCGGGTCGGGCGCCGGCGGCGTGCCGCGCCGGGCGTCGGCGGGAGGAGCCGTGCGGAGGCGGCCGGCGAGGGGGAACTGCGGCAGGAACGGCGGCGACGCTGGGCGGAGGCTCGCGGCGGCGGGGATCGCGCGGGGGCGGCGCGACGCGATGGGTCGGGCGGGCCCTCCTCGGGCTCACTGGGCCGCGGAGGCGGGGACGCGCGGGGGGACACGTGGCAGGCTCCGGTTGGACGGGGCGTGGCGGCGGACGTGTCCGGCGCGGAGGGAGACGGTGGATCTAGGGTTTCGCCCGAATTTTTGGAGGAGGGGGCCTTTTTATAGGCAGAGGAAGTTTGGAGTGTCCAAATGAGGTGTAGTTTTCACCCACACGATCATGATCCGACGACGGAGGACATGGAGATGGTTTAGATGGGTTATTGGGCCGTTTTGGAGGGGTGTTGGGCTACAACACAAAAGAGGCTTTTGTGGTTCCCCGGTTAACCGTTGGAGCATCAAACGGCCTCCAAATGGGACGAAATTTGATAGGCGGTCTACCGATGGTGTTCCAAGGCCACTTGGCAAATCTCGGTCCATTCCGAGAACATTTAACACCCGCTCACAAAAAGAGACAAGAGGGGTGCACCGTTGCACGTGGGAGTGTCGGCTTGCTAAAAAGCTCGGATGCATGAGACGAACACGAATGCAAATGCGATGCACATGATGACATGATATGAAATGCATGACATGAACGTAAAGCCGAAAATGGCAAGAACCGGAGTTACAACTATGGCAAGTTACATCCGGGGTGTTACAATAGGATACACAAAGGAGACTGTTGGGTACACCTTCCATCACAGATCCAAAGGCAAGATATTCGTTGCTAAGAATCGATCCTTTCTAGAGAAGGAGTTTCTCTCAAAAGAAGTGAGTGAGAGGAAAGTCGAACTTGATGAGGTAATTGTACCTGTTCCCTTATTGGAAAGTAGTTCATCAATGAAATCAGTTCCAGTGATTCCTACACGAGTAAGTGAGGAAGCTAATGATAATGATCATGAAACTTCTGATCAAGTTACTACCGAACCTCGTAGGTCAACCAGAGTAAGATCCGCACCAGAGTGGTATGGTAATCCTGTTTTGGAGGTCATGTTACTTGACCATGACGAACCTACGAACTATGAGGAAGCGATGATGAGCCCAGATTCCGCAAAATGGCTTGAGGCCATAAAATCTGAGATGGGATCCATGTATGAGAACAAAGTATGGACTTTGATTGACTTGCCCGATGATCGGTGAGTCATTGAGAATAAATGGATCTTCAAGAGGATGATGGATGCTGATAGTAGTGTTACTATCTACAAATCTCGAATTGTCGCAAAATGTTTTCGACAAGTTCAAGGTGTTGACTATGATGAGATTTTCTCACTCATATCGATGCTTAAAAGTTTTTCCGTATCATGTTGGCAGTTGCCGCATTTTATGAAATCTGGCAAATGGATGTCAAAACTGCATTCCTTAATAGATTTCTTAAAGAAGAGTTGTATATGATGTAACCAGAAGGTCTTGTCGATCCTAAAGGTGCTAACAAAGTGAGCAAGCTCCGGTGATCCATCTATGGACTGGTGCAAGCATCTCGGAGTTGGAATATATGCTTTGATAAAATGGTCAAAGCATATGGTTTTATACAGACTTATCGTGAAGCCTCTATTTACAAGAATGTGAGTGGGAGCACTACAAGATTTCTAATAAGTATATGTGAATGACATATTGTTGATCGGAAATAATGTAGAATTTCTGGAAAGCATAAAGGAGTGTTTGAAAGTAGTTTTTCAAAGAAAGACCTTGATGAAGCTACTTACATATTGTGATAGAGGCGAAGGTGTCCAGATGTTTCGATGAGATGGTGGCTATCATTTCTGTGGGAGTCGACCTTGACGATCCGACTACGAACGTGCGAGATGTCGCGCCTTAGCAATCGCTAAACCAACTTCCGAGGGGTTATTGACCACGCCGGAGCATGATCAACCTCACCACGAGGGTCTGTTTCCTACGAGCAAACGAAGAACAATCAAGAAACTGAGATTGCGATCTGGATATTGCTAATATAATATGAAAGCTTTATTGATCAAGGTGGGGTTCTGTGACGTCTTGGTCTGGTCGTTGGACACAAACGAAGTATGCGAAGTTGCAGCTATGGCGAACTTTTAATCTAAACAAAACCCAAAGTCTAAACGACGCCCTAAGGGCTGTATATATGGAGGAAGAGGGGGGGGGATTTCGTTGCCCTTGGAGGAGGGGTCCGAAACCAGCCCTAACTCTTGTTTCCCCACACATGCGGACTCTAAAGACGGCCTATACTTAAGTATTTCGAAAATACATGGGCCTGGCCCGATAATAAGGTGACGCAGCACTTGAAATAGCCTCTGGACGAAATTTATGAAGTGGCATCTTGTATATTTCTTCCAAGGCTTCATGCACTCCTTATGATGGCTTCAAAGTCCTGAAATCATCACTTGTAACTCCGTTCTTGATCTCCTTGCGCCTGCCATCATCTCCATGCCTGAACTTGCTCCAAGGTTCATCTTTCTTGTCCAAGCTAGGCCCTTCATTTGTAAGCAAAACAAATGTATCCAATTTAGGCAGCATCATATTCTCATGAACATTAGAATCGTTACCAAGAAATGAAAGTACCTGATAATTCAATTAGCATGCGCGAGCTCTAGTAATTTGTCCAGTATGTATAGTAGCAGGGGCTGTGGATGTAACAATGGTATTGATGTCCTCATCGTCCTCCCCTTCTTGAAATGAAGTCGTCCTCGACGAAAGTTCATCGTCCTCACCCAAATAAGGCTTCAAATCTGCAATGTTAAAAGTGGGACTAACCCCAAAATCTGTAGGCAGCTGAAGTTTATATGCATTATCATTTATTTTCTCTAACACCTTAAAAGGACCATCAGCACGTGACATTAGCTTTGATTTGCGCAAATTAGGAAATCTATCCTTACGCAAATGTAACCAAACAAGATCACCAGCTGCAAACACAACATGTTTTCTACCCTTATCTCCAGCTAGTTTATATTTAGCATTCATACGCTCAATGTTTTCCTTAGTTAACTCATGCATTTCTAAAATCAACTCAACATATTCTTTAGCATCAAAATTAACCTTCTCTGAAGATGGAAGAGGCAACAAATCAATAGGTGCATGAGGTAGGAAACCATACACAATTTCAAAAGGGCACATCTTAGTAGTAGAATGCAATGAACGATTATAAGCAAATTCAATTGGAGGCAAGCATTCTTCCCATATTTTCTTGTTATTCTTCGAAACATCCCTAAGCATAGTAGACAAAGTTCTATTGACTACTTCAGTTTGTCCATCAGTTTGGGGGTGAAAAGTAGAACTAAAAAGTAGTTTAGTCCCCAACTTAGCCCATAAACATCTCCAAAAGTGTCTAAGAAATTTAGTATCACGATCTAAAACAATAGTATTTGGCACACCATGCAAGCGAATAATTTCACGAAAGAACAAATCAACAACATTAACAGCATCATCGCTTTTATGACATGGTATAAAGTGTGCCATTTTCGAGAACTTATCCATGACAACAAATATGCTATCCCTCCCCTTCTTTGTTCGAGGTAAACCTAAAACAAAGTCCATAGATATATCCTCCCAAGGAACACTAGGTACAGGAAAAGGCATATATAAACCATGAGGACTGAGTCGTGACTTAGCTTTTTGACATGTAGTGCAGCGAGCAACAAAACGCTCAACATCCCGTCTCATCTTTGGCCAAAAGAAATGTGTAGCAAGTATATCCTTCGTCTTCTTGATGCCAAAGTGTCCCATTAATCCTCCTCCATGCGCCTCCTGCAACAACAAAAGACGAACGGAGCTAGCTGGAATGCATAGCTTGTTAGCACGACACACAAATCCATCGTTAAGAACGAACTTGTTCCAAGTTCTCCCTTCCTTACAATTCTGCATTACATCTTTAAATTCAGCATCATGCACATATTGATCATTGATGGTCTCCAAACCAAATATTTTAAAGTCAAGTTGTGAAAGCATAGTATAATGACGAGACAATGCATCAGCAATAACATTTTCTTTACCTTTCTTGTGTTTAATGACATAAGGGAAAGTCTCAATGAATTCAACCCATTTAGCATGTCTACGGTTCAGTTTTGCTTGACTTTTAATGTGTTTCAAGGATTCATGATCAGAATGTATAACAAATCCTTTGGCCATAAATAATGTTGCCATGTTTCTAAGGTTCGAACAAGAGCATATAATTATTTATCATAAGTAGAATAGTTCAGACTAGGCCCACTCAATTTTTCAGAAAAGTATGCAACAGGTTTGCCGTCTTGTAGTAACATACCTCCTAATCCAATTCCACTAGCATCACATTCAAGCTCAACAGTCTTATTAAAATCAGGAAGTTGGAGTAAAGGAGCATGTGTCAACTTATCTTTCAATACCGTGAAGGCTTCTTCCTATGCGGTACCCCAAACAAAAGGCACATCCTTCTTTGTAAGCTCATTGAGAGGTGCAGCAATGGTGCTGAAATCTCTCACAAAACGCCTATAGAAACCAGCGAGGCCAAGGAAACTCCTCACTTGTGTGACCGTTTTGGGCTACCGCCAACTCTCAATAGCTTCAATCTTGGCTTTATCAACTTCAATCCCTTGTGGAGTAACAACATAGCCAAGAAAAGATACTCAGTCGGTGCAAAAGGTGCACTTTCCAAGGTTACCAAACAAACGTGCATCACGTAGAGCAATAAAAACAACATGTAAATGTTCCAAATGTTCCTCGAAAGGTTTGCTATAAATCAATTTGTCATCAAAGTAAACTACCACAAATCGTCCAATGAAAGCACGTAAAACCTCGTTCATTAACCTGATGAAAGTACTAGGTGCATTAGTTAACCCAAAAGGCATGACTAACCACTCATATAATCCAAACTTAGTATTAAATGCTGTTTTCCATTAATCTCCCAATTTCATACGAATTTGATGGTATCCACTACGCAAATCAACTTTGGTGAATATTGTAGAGCCACTCAATTCATCTAGCATATCATCTAGCCTAGGAATAGGATGACGATAATGAATAGTAATATTATTAATGCCTCTACAATAAACACACATATGTGATGCACCGTCCTTTTTCGGCACTAAAATGATAGGAATAGCACAAGGACTAAGGGATTCGCGTATATAACCTTTGTCGAGCAGTTCTTGTACTTGACGCATAATCTCCTTCATCTCCTCTGGATTGGTACGGTATGGTGCACGGTTGGGTAATGATGCACCGGGAATTAAGTCAATTTGATGCTCAATCCCTTGAATAGGTGGTAATCCCGGTGGCACGTCTTGTGGAAAGACGTCAGCGAACTCCCGCAAAATGTTAGTGACAGCATGAGGCAAAGAGGAAGGCACGTCCTTGAATGAAAATAGTGCCTCTTTGCACACAAAAGCATAGCAAACAGATTTGCTAAAATATAGATCTTCAATATCAGATTTGGTCGCAAGTAAACATGCACTTTTCAATTTAATTTCAGAAGCAACACTAGATGGTTTATTATTAGGCTTCATTTGTTGCTCAAATTCTTTTGCCACAATCTGATTTTCACTCTTATTTTTCTCCTGTTTTGCTTTATTAGCTCTATTAATATCATCTTTCAAAATGGAATCGGGAGTCATATGAAGCGAAGTAATATGGCTATCCTTATGAACAAGAGTATACTGATTATTTCGACCATAGTGTACAGATTTTTTATCAAATTGCCATGGTCTACCAAGTAATAAGGAACATGCTTGCATGGGTAGCACATCACAGTCAACATAATCAGCATATGTCGAGATACTAAAATGCACACGAACAGTACGTGTTACCTTAACCTTGCCACTGTTGTTGAACCATTGGATGTAGTAAGGATGTGGATGTGGTTGTGTGGTGAGAGAGAGCTTATCCACCATCTCCATGCTAGCCAAGTTGTTGCAGCTCCCTCCATCTATGATGACATGAACAGAACGTTCCTTCACAACCCCCTTTGTATGGAACAAATTATGCCTCTAATTTTGCTCAGCTTGTGTAACCTGCACACTCAAAACACGTTGAGCAACTAAACATTCATACATGTCAGCATATTCAGCAGCCATGTATTGCGTCTCATCATCAGAATCATCTCCATCGTGTTCTTGATGTGTAATAAGAGCCAAAGTCTCCTCATCATAGTCACTAGCGGAATCATAACCACCATCCTTAGTAGCAATCATCACACGCTGAGATTTGCATTCTCTCGCAAAATGTCCTCTTCCCTTACAACGATGACAAATAATATCACTTGTGTGCCCTATTGATGCCATGGAAGAAAAAGAGCTCTACGCAGGCCCGGCAGGTGTGCTCTTGGCAGATAGTAGTGGTTGTGCCTGCTTTCTTGTATCACGGCTGGAGGTGGCACCTGATGGAGGTGCTGGTGCAATGGAAGTAGAGGATGCACGTGATGTCCATGATGAAGATCGACCTGCAGAAAAGTTAGTTCGCGCCAATGCCTGTCGATCCTGCACTTCACGTTCAGCTCTACAAGCAAGATGGAATAAACAAGTGATATTAGTATACTCCTTATACTCTAGAATGGTCTGAATCTCTTTATTTAATCCACCCATAAAACGTGCAAGCATAGCTTCATTCTCCTCAACAATACCACATCTAATCATGGATGTTTGTAATTCCTGATAATATTCTTCTATAGAATGTTTTCCTTGTCTTAAACGCTGCAATTTTTGAAGTAATTCACGTTGATAATATGCTGGAGCCCAACGAGTACGCATAGCAGTTTTCAAAGCAGCCCAAGTAGCTGGAATAGAATATAATCTACAATGTTCAGACCACCAAACACATGCAAAGCTAGTGAAAGCACAAACAGTAGCAGGAACACGTCTCTCCTCAAGATATTATAAACATGTAAATCGTTGTTCAGTTTCTAACTCCCAAGTAAGATATATATCAGGAACATATCTACCCTCAAATGGTGGAATGTTCAATTTTAGTTTAGGGAGATGGTCATGATCATGTACCTGAGGTGGTTGTGCAGCCTACCATTGCGATGATATGCATGAGGACGACCTAGTGGCAGTGGTGTTGGTGGTTGCACGTAGTTCTGATTTTGATCAACCTCATCCTCGTAATGGTCCTCCACCTCTGCAGTAGCAGCAGGAGCTACAGAAGCATCAATAGCAGCACCAGAATTTTGACCAGGCTCAAGGGAAATGCACAGTGCCCGTCCCACTTGATTTGGAAGGTGATGTTGTGGTTGTTGTTGTAGAGGTGCGTTAGGTGTAGCTGGTGGTGGTGGTGGAAGACGCACGAGCAATTCATTAAACGTGTTATCGATCTTTGTTTCGAACGTCTTCTCCATGCCACCTATCTTCTCCATGGCCTCTTCAAATCTATTTAGCACATCTTGCACCTGTCCATTCATCATTTGTTGAAATTTATCATGTAGCTCTTAGTTCGTCATGTTCTCCCAATCTGTCTCATCGGCTTGTGATCCTGCCATGGTTAGCAGCAATAGAAAAACACAAGAATATGATCCTACAGACTACTAGGAAGTGGTGGTGGTGTATCACAAATCCAGCAAGCGAATCTCAAATTCTTACCAGTTCTTACCCAGCAGCAGGTGGTGATCGGCGATCGTCGTAGTCAAAACTCTCAAAGATTGGATAGAGCGATTACCAGGGAGAGTCAAATGCACGACGTAGATGTATGTGGAGCTAGGAAGGCTTATAATATGGTAGCAAAAAAGGTCAGCAACAATCAATTCAGAGATGTAAAGTTGAATAAATGCTCAACGACGGTACTGTGCTGGTCCTAGGCTAGACCGTGCTTGATAGAGGCGAAGGTGTCCCGATGTTTCAATGAGATGGTGGCTATCGTTTCTGTGGGAGTCGACCTTGATGATCCGACTACGAACGTGCGAGACGCTGCGCCTTAGCGCGAGCCTAGAACACTAACAAAATCATGGCGCTGCACGCAAACAAGGGAGGAGCACGCTCTGAATTTTTTTCTTTTTTTGCACCTACCACATGATAGAGGCGAAGGTGTCCCGATGTTTCGATGAGATGGTGGCTATCGTTTCTGTGGGAGTCGACCTTGACGATCCGACTACGAACGTGCGAGATGTCGCGCCTTAGCAATCGCTAAACCAACTTCCGAGGGGTTATTGACCACGCCGGAGCACGATCAACCTGACCACGAGGGTCTGTTTCCTGTGAGCAAACGAAGAATAAGCAAGAAACTGAGACTGCAATCTGGATATTGCGAATATAAGATGAAAGCTTTATTGATCAAGGTGGGGTTCTATGACATCTTAGTCTGGTCGTTGGACACAAACGAAGTACGCGAAGTTGCAGCTATGGCGAACTTTTAATCTAAACAAAACCCACCGTCTAAATGATGCCCTATGGGCTATATATATGGAGGAAGAGGGGGGGGATTTAGTGGCCCTTGGAGGAGGAGTCCCAAACCAGCCCTAACTCTTGTTTCCCCACACATACGGACTCTAAAAACAGCCTATACTTAAGTATTTTGAAAATACATGGGCTTGGCCCAATAATAAGGTTACGCGGCACCTAAAATAGCCTCTAGACGAAATTTATGAAGTGGCATCTTGTATATTTCGTCCAAGGCTTCATGCACTCCTTATGGTGGCTTCAAAGTCCTGAAATCATCACTTGTAACTCCGTTCTTGATCCCCATGCCTGAACTTGCTCCAAGGTTCATCTTTCTTGTCCAAGTTAGGCCCTTCATTTGTAAGCAAAACAAATGTATCCAATTCAGGCAGCATCATATTCTCATGAACATTAGAATCGTTACCAAGAACGAAAGTACCTAATAATTCAATTGTCATGGGTGAGCTCTAGTAATTGGTCCAGTACGTATAGCAGTAGGGGCTGTGGGTGTAACAATGGTATTGATGTCCTCATCATATTGAGAATCAAGATCTATAGAGATAGATCAAGATGCTTGCTACATTTTCAATGAGTACATACTTTGAAAAGATTTTGAAGTAGTTCAAAATGGAACAGTCAAAGAAGGAGTTCTTGCCTATGTTGCAAGGTGTGAAGTTGAGTAAAGACTCAAAACCCGACCATGGCAGAAAATAGAAAGAGAATGAAAAGTCATTCCCTATGCCTCAGTCATAGGTCCTATAAAGTATGCTATGTTGTGTACCAGACCTATTGTGTATCTCGCCATAAGTTTGGCAAGAGGGTACAATACGGATTGAGGAGTGGATAACTAGACAGCGGTAAAAAATATCCTTAGTGAAATAAGGAAATGTTTCTCGGTTATGGAGCTGACAAAGAGTTCGTCGTAAAGCGTTATGTCGATGCAAGCTTTGACACCGATCTGGATGACTCTAAGTCTCGATCTAGATACATATTAAAAGTGGGAGAAATTAGTTAGAGTAGCTCCGTGCAAAGCATTCTAGACATAGAAAATTTGCAAAATACATACAGCTCTGAATGTGGTAGACCTGTTGACTAAATTTCTCTCACAAGCAAAACATGATCACTCTTTGGGTGTTAATCACATGTGAACTAGATTATTGACTCTAGTAAACCCTTTGGGTGTTAGTCACATGGAGATACGAACTAATCAAAAAAATATGTGAACTATTGGTGTTAAATCACATGACGATGTGAACTAGATTATTGATCTAGTGCGAGTGAGAGACTGAAGGAAATATGCCCTAGAGGTAATAATAAAGTTGTTATTTATATTTCCTTATATCATGATAAATGTTCATTATTCATGCTAGAATTGTATTAACCGGAAACTTAGTATATGTGTGAATACATAGACAAACAGAGTGTCCCTAGTATGCCTCTACATGACTAGCTCGTTAATCAAAGATGGTTAAGTTTCCTAGCCATGGACACGTGTTGTCATTTGATGAACGGGATCAGATCATTAGAAAATGATGTGATGGAAAAGACCCATCTGTTAGCTTAGCGTAATGATCGTTCAGTTTTATTGCTACTGCTTTCTTCATGACTTATAAATGTTCCTCTGACTATGAGATTATGTAACTCCTGAATATCGGAGGAACACCTTGTGTGCTATAAAAGGTCACAACCTTGATGGGTGATTATAAAGATGCTCTACAGGTGTCTCCGATGGCGTTTGTTGAGTTGGCATAGATCAAGATAGGATTTGTTACTCCGTCTATTGGAGATGTATCTCTAGGCCCTCTCGGTAAGGTACATCACTATGATCCTTGCAAGCAATGTGACTAATGAGTTAGTTGCGGGATGATCCATTACGGAATGAGTAAAGAGACTTGCAGGTAATGAGATTGAACTAGGTATTGAGATACCGACGATCGAATCTCGGGCAAGTAACATACCGATGACAAAGGGAACAACATATGTTGTTATGTGGTTTGACCGATAAAGATTTTCGTAGAATATGTAGGAACCCATGTTAGCATCCAGGTTCCGCTATTGGTTATTTACCAGAGATGAGTCTCGGTCATGTCTACATAGTTCTCGAACCCGTAGGGTCCGCACGCTTAACGTTCTGTGACGATTTGTATTATGAGTTATGTGATTCGATGACTGAAGTTTGTTCGGAGTCCCAGATGAGATCGGGGACATGACGAGGAGTCTCGAAATGGTCGAGACATAAAGATCGATATATTGGAAGGCTATATTCGGACACCGGAAAGGTTCCGAGTGATCCGGGTATTTTTTGGAGTACCGGAGAGTTACGGGAATTCGTATTGGGCTTTAATTGGCCATACGGGAAAGGAGAGAAAGCCTTAAGGGTGACCGTGCCCCTTCCCCATGGACTGGTCCGAATTGGACTAGGGAAAAGGGGCGCCCCTTCCTTCCTTCTCCTTCTCCCTTCCCTTTTTCCTATTACATGTGGGAGGTGGAATCCTACTAGGGCTAGGGAGTCGTAGTAGGACTGCACACTTTGGGCGCGCCCTATGAGGGCCGGCCTCCTCCTCCTTCCATCCTTTATATACGTGGCCAGGGGACACCGCATAGACACACAAGTTGATCATTGATCCCTTAGCCGTGTGCAGTTGCCCCCTCCACCACAATCCACCTCGGTCATATCGTAGCGGTGCTTGGGCGAAGCCCTGTTCCGGTAGCATCATCATCACCGTCATCACGCTGTCGTGCTGACGAAGCTTTCCCTCGACACTCTGCTGGATCGTGAGTTCGTGGGACATCACCGAGCCAAACGTGTGTAGATCGCGGAGGTGCCGTACTTTCGGTACTAGGATCGGTCGGATCGTGAAGACATATGACTACATCAACCGCGTTGTCATAACGCTTCCGCTTACGGTCTACGAGGGTACGTAGACAACACTCTCCCCTCTCGTTGCTATGCATCACCATGATCTTGCGTGCACGTAGGATTTTTTTTTGAAATTACTGCGTTCCCCAACAGTTTCGGCGGCTTTGGGACCATGCTATCAACTCCGACACCGTGTATAGCCCATCATACCCGTCCACCACCATAATCCATTTTGACCGAGTTTCCACCAATACTTCCACAACCACCACCGCTTTTCTCCTACCACCATTTGACATTTGCCTTTGGAGATTTTGAGTTTGCGGTTTTTTCCGTTTCCTAAGGTGTTTCGGCTAAGTAGGAATGGTTCTACATCAAGAACACCACCACTCATCATCGCCTTGAGGTCGTCATCAACATTGACCACTTCAGCATTGACACCACTGAGGGAGTCTTGGATTATGGGGTCCTCGGGTGTCTGGGCTGTGTGATATGGGCTGGACTGATGGGCCGTGAAGATATAAAGTATAAGGCCTTCCCCCGTGTCCGGATGGGACTCTCCTTTGCGTGGATGGCAAGTTTGGCGTTCGGATGTATGGTTTCCTTTCTTTGTAAGCCGACTCTGTACAACCCTAGGCCCCTCCGGTGTCTATATAAACCGGAGTGTTTAGTCCGTAGAGGCAATCAGAGTTCACATAGGCAAGATAGTTAGGGTTTACCCATTACGATCTCGAGGTAGATCAACTCTTGTAATCCCTATACTCATCAAAGTCAACCAAGCAGGAAGTAGGGTTTTACCTCCGTTAAGACGGCACTAACCTTGGTAAACGTCGTGACCCCTTTGTCTCATGTTACCTTTGATCCTCACGTGCACAGTTCGGGACCCCCTACCCGAGATCGGCCGGTTTTGACGCCGACATTGGTGCTTTCATTTAAAGTTCCACTATGTCATCGGCAGAATGTTTGATGGCTCGTTAAACCATCAACAATGGTGCTGCTTTCGGGAAACCTTCCTTCCCGGTCAACTTTTTGTGTTCGGCGGCTTTGCTATGCGCACCAATTCGATTGGTCACCTTGAACAGATCGGCAGCTATGCCCCTGGTCATCAGATCTGATTTGGGAGCCTGAATTACGTCACCGACGTCCGAGGAGACTTCATCTTCGAAGAGTTCATGACTTCGACCATTGTTCCTCTGCTCCAAGAGAGAAACTCATCGGACCCGTCACCAGGAACCGCTCAAGGACCAACTATCATCCCTGCCCTGTCCTGAGATCCAGGGCAGATTACTTCATCCAAAGATGGGTATCTGAAACCCACCGAACACTCTTCTACTATGGAACTTTTCTCCGGAGACCCGGAGGCAACTATGTCTTCGGTGGGCCTAGAATCAAGCAGGACTCTCCCTATCATCGGAGAGCCAAACCCGCCTCAGGATGCAAACTCCGCATTCTCGAGGTCTGCAGCTGGGGAGCATAGCCTGGAATCTACCGTGCCTAGCCCTGCAGGTCCTCAGTCCCCTGTCCGGCCTTCGCTCTTAAACGAGCCTTGGACTTAATGCGATCCCTCGCCATTACCGAAGTATCACCTCCGAACTACGCCCAGCCCGGACTAGGGATTGAGAGCGGGGAATTTTACATCCCACCCACCAACCACTTAATAGCCATTGTAGAGGATCTAACCGACATGCTACATTACGCCTCCGGAGACAAACAAAGCCATGACCTGCTGTCGGTGGGAACGACACCTATGGGATCACAAGAATCCCTACTACGGTTGCGGGGCGTGGGGGTCGTGAGAAGAGCGGATCAAACAGATAGCACACGGTTCATTTATCCAGGTTCGGGCCACGGGGATGCATAAAACCCTACTCCTACTTTGGTGGATTGTATATCTGTGTTCTTGAGCTAGCTATGGGGCGTGAGGAGCTCCAAAAAGCCGAATCCTCCTCCTGGTCGCCTCGGGCCTCCTTTTATA
Source organism: Triticum urartu (assembly GCF_003073215.2). Lineage (NCBI taxonomy): Eukaryota > Viridiplantae > Streptophyta > Magnoliopsida > Poales > Poaceae > Triticum > Triticum urartu. The sequence goes on along the minus strand of NC_053022.1, from coordinate 169,593,628 downwards.
GGAAAGGGGTTGCCACAGTAGCACCAGGAGGTGGAAAGGGGAACAGTGATGTGAGGTTATCCCTCGCATTACATGACAAGGCACATTTAATGCGTCTTGCCCAGGTGTCCTTGCTTTATTGGGGACGGGGGAGAGCCCTGTCTCGTCCGTCGCCACTCCCTCTCGCATCGACACGCGCCCTGGCCAGCGGCGCCCGCGGTGCCATGTAGGCAGGCAGGCAGCTGAGGTGGCGCAGTGGTGGGTCTGCACGAAGATCTGCATGCCGCCACGCAGGTGCCTGCCCATCTGGTTGGGTCGGCAGCTACATGCGAATGGCCGTGGAGGTTTGACTGGCGTGGGCCTGATGATGGCCCAACGGGTGTTTTTGGCAAGGGGTCTTGCTATGGCGCCTGCTGTCATCCCCGGCAAGGCTCTTGCCGGGGGCCTTTTGGTCCTCCTTGGCTGGGATCCCGCCAAGGATCATCATCTTCTGAAGGGTGTATCTGATCTCGAATGTCTTCACAAAGATATGCATGCCACCACGGGAATGTCTCCCGAATCCTTGCCCCATGGGGGCAGTGGACTCAAGGGTGACTCACTCCATAGGTGTGGGGCGAGCTGCCACGGCAAGGGTCTTGCTGGGTTTGCTAAACCCGCCTCCCGGCAAGGATCTTGCCGGGGGGTTCGCTTCGTCCCCTTTGCTCTTTGTGGTCTTGGTCTTGGCGTCGTTCTGCTTTTCCTGCTTCAGCCTTACCTTGGCTCACCTCCCTTGCCCTGCTCAGTGTGGTGGTGCCCGTGGCTCAGACTGAACCATGCATAGTTATAGGGGTACAAAAAGTGTACCCCTCTTTTTGTACACCGACAGGAGACCCTGGGCCTGGGCCACACGTAAGCACAATCGCGTCATTGGGATAGGCCCAAAAACGGTGCGCGGGCAGGCGGGGCGGTTCTTACCGTGGTAAGTCTCTTCGCGCGCTGCGCTTCCCATGCTTCCCGTGCGTGGCGCGGCATGGGGAGGCGTGTATGACGTGGGCGGCATGCGTGGCGTTGCTTCCCACGGGCATGCGTCACATCACAGTTAATGTGAAAGGAGGCGGCCCGCGTTTTTCCCCCATAAGAAGGAATAATCATGGGCGCGCTGCTCACTTTCTCCTCTTCCCTCGTGCCTTTTCCGATCTTAGAGCCGCCGTTCCCTTTCTTCCTTCCTTCCAAAGCTTTCACTGTCGCCCGCCGCCGCTGCTTTGCCATCCCCCTTCCTCAGCCCTCTAAATTTCTTGGTCGCCAAGGCTCCCAAATTCGCCAAGGGCAAGGGGTGGCTAAGGGCTCCGGGACGGTGGAGCCGCCGGAGAGCGCGCTGTCGGGGGACCGAACGAAGTCCGCCTTCTTCTTCCCGTTGACGGTTGATGTTCAAGAGCTCCGGGCCTCCTTCAAGCCCCTATGGGGAGTGAAGACGGGGGGAGAGGGTTCGAGACACCCGGCGACGCGCATCATTCCTGCCGCTTGTGCTGATCCTGCATCAAATCTGTAACGCCATCGATGCGGCTATATCTCCCACGTGTCGAAGCACGACTTAGAGGCATAACCGCATTGAAAGCAATGTCGCAAGTGAGGTAATCTTCACACAACCCATGTAATACATAAGGGAAAGAGATACATAGTTGGCTTACAATCGCCAGTTCACACAATTACATGAATAAAGCATTACAGCAAACAAAAAAATCAAGGTCCGACTACGGAACCAAAATAAAAGAAGAACCCCAAATGCGACGAAGGTCCCTGATCGACCCCACCTGGGCTCCACTACTGATCAACTAGAACGAAGCAAGACAAAGGACAAGATCTTCAACGAGGTCCTCCTGAGCTTGGTTGCGTCATATGCACGGACTCAACGGCACCTGCAAACTGGTTTTGGAAGTATCTGTGAGCCACGGGGACTCAGCAATCTCGCACCCTCGCGATCAAGACTATTTAAGCTTATAGGTAGGGTAAAAGGTATGAGGTGGAGCTGCAGCAAGCGACTAGCATATATGGTGGCTAACATACGCAAAGGAGAGCGAGAAGAGAAGGCAAAGCACGCTCGAGAAAGTATGATCGAGAAGTGATCCTAAAACAACCTACGTCAAGCATAACTCCAACACCGTGTTCACTTCCCGGACTCCGCCGGAAAGAGACCATCACGGTTACACACGCGGTTGATGTATTTTAAATTAAGGTCAACTTCAGGTTTTCTACAACCGAACATTAAAAAATTCCCATCTGCCCGTAACCGCGGGAACGGCTTTCAAAAGTTCAAATCCCTGCAGGGATGTCCCAACTTAGCCCATCACAAGCTCTCATGGTCAACGAAGGAATAGACCTTCTCCCGAGACATTCCGATCAGACTCGGTATCCCGGTACAACAAGATATTTCGACAGGGTAAAACTAAACTAGCACCACCGCCTGAATGTGCCGACAAATCCCGATAGGATCTGCACATATCTCTTTCTCAGGGCACACTCAGATGAGCCAGACGACGGGTAGGCCAGCCCAGAGTTGCCCCTGGTAGCCCCGGACATCGCTCAGTTGGACCAACACTCAGAGGAGCACTGGCCCGGGGGGGTAAAATAATGATGACCCTCAGGAGCGCCACTCCCAAGGGAAAAGAAAAGGCTAGGTGGCAAAAGGTAAAACCAATGTTGGGCATTGCTGGAAGAGCTTTACTTAAGGCGAACTGTCAAGGGGTTCCCATTATAGCCCAACCGCGTAAGGGATGCAAAATCGGGGAACATAACACCGATATGACGGAAACTAGGGCGGCAAGAGTGGAACAAACCACCAGGCATAAGGCCGAGCCTTCCACCCTTTACCAGGTATATAGATGCATTAATTAAATAAGATATATTGTGATATCCCAACAAGTAAGCATGTTCCAACAAGGAACAAGATCTCCATGTTCCAACAAGGAACAGACTTCAATCTTCACCTGCAACTAACAACGCTATAAGAGGGGCTGAGCAAAGGGTAACATAGCCAAACAACGGTTTGCTAGGACAAGGTGGGTTAGAGGCTTAGTTCAACAATATAGGAGGCATGATAAGCAACTGGTAGGTATCGCAGCATAGGCATAGCAAAAGAGCGAGCAACTAAGCAAGCAAGTGATTTCGAGGGTATGATCATCTTGCCTGAGATCCCGCAAGGAAGAAGAACGAGTCCATGAAGAAGACAAACGGACGTAGACGAACGGATCCTCACAAACGCGACGTTACCGGAACCAACCCGAAGAAGCAAATACCGGAAAGAAGCATACAACATAGTAAACAAACCACACATGAACATGGTATGATATGCGAGATGTGGTATGCGATGCATATGCATGATTTGACAAGGAATGCATGAACCTGGCCTCAACATGGAAATCCAAGTGTGCCACTGGAAAGGTGAGATGAAATCACTTGAAAACGATATAAAGAACGCCGGAATCGGAGTTACGGTTTGGAAATGGCATGCAATTCAAATATGGCACCGGTCTGCGATATACAGCAAGTGGCCATCTAAATGCAATGAGATGAACCAGCTACAGCACCCAAACATGACAACAAAATACATGGCATGGATTCATTCATGATGCTTAATAAAAGTCTAGCAGTGACCTACGGCCAATTCATCCATTAACAGGTTCGAACAAGGATGGCAAAAATGCATATGGTAACAGATCTCAGACTTAGTGAAATTAACACTTGTCTGGAATTTCAGATCAGGTAACACACTTCGGAGCATGAAAACTATATGCTACAGGACCTGAACATGGCAAAGTAAAGCATGGCATGGAGCTACTTAAAGATCTTAACAAAAGTCCCTTAGTGACCTTGAGCCAAAAGGGATCAGAAAATACAATTGCAAGCATGTGAACATGGCAAAAACATAAACAGTTCTCAGACTTGGTGAAAACTGGAGCATGCTGAAACAGATATCAAGTAGGCCTGTTTACGAGCTCGATGCACTCACTACGGAACAAGTCATGACAATCTAAGCATACACCCATCAAGAATACAAAAAATGCAAGCTAGACATGGCAAGAAAACTAACATAGCATGCACGGATCAACTACAACATCCTCGGCAAAATCGCTAACAAGTAGACAATCTGCCCAGATTCACGAAGTAGCAAAAGTAGAGCTCGATTGACTCAAGCTAGGGTGCTCCATAATTGCAAACAAAGACATGGATGGATAGAGCACTACAAGATTAACAAATCATCCTTACTGAGCATCATCAAAAGAGGCACGGATCACTAGGAAACAACATGAACATAACGCCATATGAGATAAACAGGTCAAGGGCTTAGTGGAAATGCTAAGTCCCTGAAATCAGCATTACCAAGTGCCTCACTTAGAAAGCTTGTCCTAGTCACCACACATATCACAAAAATACATGGGTTGCACCTCTGGAAAGATGGCAAAACCCTTAACAAAACATATTTAGAGCTGATGGGCATATCATGCACACAATAATCATGGCAAAAATGACAAATAGCTAAATGATGCAGCAGATTTGACAATTAACTCAACTAGCATACTTCCAACAGCATTTCGGGAATCAAGATGAACTCAAATGAAAATGATGCAATGAGATGAAATATTGTACTCTCTGAGACAAACATTTTGATATGCTATATGCATGAATCGGAGCTACGGAATCAAAGTTACGATGCGATGGACATGGGCACATGAATCTGGGAATTTCAGGGACTTAGTGGAATTATACCTCCGGAAAAGTCAACGGGTGGACGAGGTGGTGCGGGATGAGAGGATCCGGGGCGCAGGGAGGCTGTTTGGATCCGGGGACTGGTGGATCTGGTCCAGCCTCACCGGATCTGGCCGGAGTTGACTCCAGTGAGGGGCGGCCGGCAACGGGGATTCCGGGCGGCGGAGCTCTTCCGGCGAACTCGCGCGGAAACGGGGCAGCGAGGTGTGCAGGAGGCGGCGCAGTGCACTGTGGCGCACGGTGCGGCGACTGCACCGGCGAAGGGCGGCGGTGGCCGGAGCAGACGACCACGGGTGGCGGGGCGGCGGCGACCCGCGGCGGCTCGGGCGGGGCCTGGCGGCGGAGCTGCAATCGGGCGACGGCGCGAGGAGATGGGCCCCGCGGGCCCGATCCGGGCCGCGCGGGCTGGCGGCGGGGCTGGAGGAGAGAGAGGGCGGCGGGGTGAGGTGGCGAGGCCGGATTGGCTGAGGGTGAGGGCGGGCACGTCCGGTCGCCGGGCGGACATGTCCGGCGGCGCGAGGAAGAGGGAGGCTAGGGTTCATCCACGAAAATTTCAGGGATGGCCACATATTTATAGGTAGAGGGAGCTAGAAGAGTCCAAATGAGGTGCGGTTTTCGGCCACACGATCATGATCGAACGACCGAGATGATGGAGCAGGTTTAGGTGGGTTTTGGGCCAAAATGGAAGGGTGTTGGGCTGCAACACACACGAGGCCTTTTCGGTCCCTCGGTTAACCGTTGGAGCATCAAACGAAGTCCAAATGGTACGAAACTTGACAGGCGGTCTACCGGTAGTAAACCAAGGCCTCTTGGCAAGTCTCGGTCCAATCCGGAAATGTTTAATCCCCACATACGAAAGAAAGGTAGAAATGACCACCGGAGGAGAACGAAGCGCCGGAATGCAAAACGGACAACGGGGAAAAAGCTCGAATGCATGAGACGAACACGTATGCAAATGAAATGCACATGATGACATGATATGCAATGCATGACACGCAAGCAATGACAAGGCAACAATAGCGAATAACTGGATGACACCTGGCACATAGGTCTCGGGGCGTTACAACACTCCACCACTATGAGAGGATCTCGTCCCAAGATCTAGAATGGCACCGGAGGGAAAACGGAAAAGAAAGAGAAGAGGTAAAAACTAAGTGCTTCTTTGACAAATGAGTGAAACCAAAGAACCTTCAGAAGTTGAAAAACTTGAAAGTAAGAATGCAACGAAGTAGAACAAAATTGAAAGCACTCCGGTAGGGAAGAGGAACAAGGAAGAACAAATTCGTAGGACACTCCGGTTAAAACAAGATAGAGGGGAAAAGAATAGTATAATTTGGGCAGCACTTCGAGTGAAAATGGAAGGAACTGAACATGATCTTGACAACCAAGATAATGGGTTGAGAAGAGCAACATCACAATACCTCCGAAACAAAAGAATAGAAGATAGATAATTGAAATAGAAGAATGGAGAAGAAAATGCCAAATTCTGCCACAAAAGAGCTTGAAAAGGCATCTATAGGAGATGGGTCGAACGGAGTTGTTGGAAACCAACAACCAAAAGAATAAGCTTGATATGGTCTTATGGAATACATCTCAAATTATGAGGTGACAACCTGCCACTCACGGGAAAAGAATTTGATTGATATGAACGAGGAGACGAGAAACTTATTTCACCGGGAGGATAAATGAAGAACTTGGGTCAATTATAAGCACCATAGATAGCAACAATCCTTAGGGAAATCTTTAGGTGAAATATAACCCAAGATAGCTCCAATGGCAAGATTGATGGATTTAAAATATCTCATTCTTAACAACATGTGAATCATGGAACATGAACTCAAATTATCAAGAATGACATAATACCACCTCAAATGACACGGTAGAAAGAATTGAACTCCGGATTACAAGAAGAAGAATGCTTGAGCTCCTCTAAAAAGAATCTTGATGAACCCTTCGAGAAGGAGTTAAATCCTTAAAGAACCATCATGTAGAACCTCCATGAAGAACTCCGGTAACAAAAGGATGATCAAACGAAAAAAAGAGAAGTTGAAAGCACAAGGTGAAACCTTGTAAAGGTTTAGATAGATCTCCGTGATAACATAATTGCGAGAGCTTGGAACTCCGGGAAAGAAAGATGAGCTATTGAAACCCATAATATGTATGATGAACCACTCCGGAATAAGGAATTAAATCATTTGGATGAAAACAAGAATAAGAATTACATTATGCTTATCCTTCACCAATTAAATTGATGACAATCAACGGATTTGGCACACTACTTATTCTCGTAGCAAGGATTAAGAGAGAAATAGCGCCAACTTGGGAAGGTCTTCTATGAACCACCGGTAGGATTGACAACAAATAAATTGATAAGGAAGAGAAATCTGGAACAACCACCGTAAGAAATGAAAATGAACGAAGAAAAGATAAAGAAACACCGGAAAGAATTATGAAATGAACGAAGATACTTGAGAGGATTTAGATTCAAGTGAACGAAGAGATCATGAGCCGATTAAAGATCACTTGAACAAAGCATCGGTAAAATTGGGGAATGATCACTGACAGCTGAGAATGAATACACCTTAATTGATGGACTCCGGATAAAACAAATTGAAATACTCTTGAAATGCTCCGATAGGTGAAAAGAATTCTCATGATCGAAAACAATTATGAGAGGATGGCATAATGCTAGAACCTCGAATCTTGAAGAGAATAGGGCAAGATAGAGAGAAATAATCTTCTTTGGTCTTCAAAATCTGAGAATGACGATGAGAAACACCAACAATAATTGTAGAGGCACTCCGGAAGAATCAAAAGCAAAGAGATGGAGCCAACGATGAAAAGAATTTGAAAGATCTTGGAGAAAAACATATGACAAATGATGAATCATTCTTACGTCAAACTTTAGAAAAGAATTTGAAAAGCTCCGGAAAAATAAGAAGAGTCAGGTAAGATCCTAGGAAAAAACCTGTGGGTTAGGGCCCACTCAAGAGAAAACACCGTTAGAATGATTTAAAAGATAGATTGCACCGGTTGAATTACATGGCTCAAAAGAGATAACATCCTCGAAAGAGCTTGAATGAAAGCAGAGTGGAAACACGATTCTTCTAGATATTATGAGCACTCCGGAACAATTGAATAGCGAGAAAATAATGAACATGAGGAGCACCGGTATGAGAAGGCATTTGAAACAAGGGAAGGATATGATCAACAAAGCTTGAATTAGTTCCACCGGAGAAGAAAGAGAATGAATAATGATGAACTTGTAGAGCATCTTCATGAGAAACACCGGGTAAAAACATGAAGGAAAAAAAGAATGGAGAGAATTATCATGAATAAAAGGATACTTGATTAAGAAATCTGAGTCCTTGAAGAAAAGGGGTGGGAGGGTGGGAAAACAAAGACAACATGGAGATGGATGAAAGAAACACCATTGACCAAAAATTGAGTAGATCTTGCGGATGTTGAAAATGATCAGATCCACTTGAAGAGAAACACACCGGTGAAAAGGAGTGATATGACAATCTCGATTATCGAGAAGGATTAGTATTCACATCGGAGTATAAGAACACCTTTTAGGAAAGGTATGGAATCAACATTTGACTTCGAAGCAACTCGAATACCACAACTCAAAAGCAAAACAAAGGATTGGCTTGCGGAATAAGCCGGAACAAACATATGATAGAGATTTCATCCAAAGTTTTCGTGGTGGGGCCTACACGGGCTCGATCGTACAACACCATCATGTACAAGGCAGTGCACATGACATACGAAGCGTCCCCGAGTCGGCATAGCCAAGGACTCTTTAAGACACAACGATACCACTGTAAAACCGACCGTGAATAGGCGGACCACTAGACGTCGAACCCCAATTTCATATCATACATCTATTGGAAAGATATCCTAAGAGCTACTTGAATTCCCACATATAAACTCCCGAGATTTTCCGGTTATGTAATCAGGTGTTGGGGATACAGGGGAAGCATAATATCTCACCCAAAACTAGCAAATCCTACATCCAGCTGTATCCATCCTTCAACACATAACCAAGAAACCTTCGGAAATCGTCTACCTCAACCTTCGAAAAGCATCCGTTATACAAGTTATGGCAATACTCCCGAACTCCCGCCACAGTACTGGGTGGCGTCGAGGTTATCTCACCAACGAACTGCATAAAAGAGATTTTCGATGTCGGCGTACTAAACTCAGGTATTCCAGAACTGCAATGATAAAATTGTGACGACAACACCTCGGAGCTCAACTCCCTGGGACACTTCCACAAAACCCCTGACAGGAGGCACCAAGACAATGTTCTCGTCACAAAACCGTCGGTACGATACCAAGATACCCGCGTGATCCTAAAAAAAATTAGTGAAATTTGAGAAGAGAAGAGTCAAAACTCTACGTCAGGATGCCTTACCAGAGCGATGAGGACACTGGGAAGTAAAAAGAATTCCTAAACTCTCCGATATATAATTCCTAAATGACTCAAAACATTTTTTTTCTAGACTCAACAACGGCTGCTAAAAACGATCAAGCAATGGGGGCTCCTAAGGTCGGGGAAGGCTCTGATACCAACTTGTAACGCCCTCGATGCGGCTATATCTCCCACGTGTCGAAGCACGACTTAGAGGCATAACCGCATTGAAAGCAATGTCGCAAGTGAGGTAATCTTCACACAACCCATGTAATACATAAGGGAAAGAGATACATAGTTGGCTTACAATCGCCACTTCACACAATTACATGAATAAAGCATTACAGCAACCAGATACAATCAGGGTCCGACTACGGAACCAAAATAAAAGAAGAACCCCAAATGCGACGAAGGTCCCCGATCGACCCCAACTGGGCTCCACTACTGATCAACTAGAATGAAGAAAGACAAAGGACAAGATCTTCAACGAGCTCCTCCTGAGCTTGTTGCGTCATCTGCACGGAATCAACGGCACCTGCAAACTGGTTTTGGAAGTATCTGTGAGCCACGGGGACTCAGCAATCTCGCACCCTCGCGATCAAGACTATTTAAGCTTGCAT